>NW_020523722.1:0-21682 GCF_003368295.1 Carassius auratus | reverse complement strand
GTCAGTTTAATGCATCCGTTTTGAATAAAAGTATACATTTCTGTAAAAAATATCTAACAAAAAAAACATTACTGACTCCAAACATGAATAGTATTTTATATATTAGTTTAGATATGTATTTTTATGTCTTTAAATCCAGAGCTGTATTCAGATCCACTGCCATTCCTTGAGGTATTCTAAAGTTGTGAAGTATGCACTTGTTCTATTTTCTTTCTCCATGCACATTTACCGAGAGAGGTGCTATGGATGACTAGTGTGAATCACGAGTCACGCGAGTCTGTCTGTTATATTGCTGCTATAAATATGAGGATTGTCAACAGGTGAGACAGCAGCTCTGATATCGCTCATGCTCTACTGCTGCACTCCTCCACTCCTTTTTCAATCTGATTTCATTCTAACCCCACAGGATTATTTGTATTGAAAAGTGCCACCCTTTGATTGCATGCAATTTCGCACTCGATCTGACGCCGTCCCATTCTGCAGTTTCCTCAGTGTGAGCATTACACTCACCTCTTTTGCTGCATCTTCTCTTTCCCTCGAGGTCGTCCTGAAAAGCCCTTGCCTTCTAGCTGCCTGTTTTTGGCTCTCACTTTTATTGCTTTGTGATAAAGATTAGCAAATGCTCCAGTTAAAGCCTTTTGAGAAATCGGTGCCAAATTTAGACATCTGTTGGCTTAAAAAAAGGCAGATCTAAAGACAGAGGGAAGAAAACATGCAGAAGTGAAATGTGCATTTGCTTCCAATATACTGACTGATATCTAAACTATTTCTATCTGTTTTAGGCATAGCAGAGGATTTGTGATTATAGTCTTCATTACAAGAATAGGTTATCCAAAAATGAAAATATTGTCATCATTTACTCACCCTTGTAGTTGCATGCAACTATAACGGATGAGGACACACTTTTAAAAAGAATGAAGGTGCTAGGGGAAAGTAACTCATGCTACTTGTTGTTACAACATTGGTAAAGATGGATTGCTAGAAGGGGAGGAGCAGACCAAAATATAAGTGAAAGTTAAAATCTTGACAGATGCATAAGCTCCCATTAGTGTGTTCATGAGAAATAGAACAATTCATTATTTTGAGATGAATTCTTTCAGTCAGTCAGTTCATTTAGTTCACAAATGATATTGATGTAAAGAATGAGTCATTCTTGAATCAGACAGTATAGTGATGTGGGATTCAAAACTTTGAGCCTGATCTTTTCAATGCATCAGGGGGTATTGGTCGAACTATCACTTTAAACCATCGATTGCTTGTTTTCCTCCCTTTGTGGGTTTCTTAGTATGTCTGAATTCACCCCCCGGTCTGGCACATAGAGAGCTAGCTATAATTACTCAGCTAAGCACTAAAACAGAGCAGATAATTAATAATTAAGGAACACTTTAATTAATAGCCACGTCAGGCACAGCCTGGCACGGGTCCATGCTGCCATGTGCACCCTACGGTGTTCCTTTAGTGGTAGATTTGGACCAATGGTATGTAGAGAGAATTTAATGCATCTTAATGCAGTCTCATTTAAGCTGATTCAGACCGAGTGCGCACAGTTCACAGACACATGCTGTTACTGAGACTCCAAACAGCATTCATTGCACATACTGTACATAGTCATTGGTATAACAGCATCTTTTTTTATTTTAATATATATTAATAAAGCAAGTAATGAAAAGATTAGATTTTTTTTGTTATGGCATATCCTAAAGTATGTATTGCAGTATCATGTTCGAAGATGACTGAACCATTAATGATTTGCACCTGTGTATTAGTACAATGGGTTACTCATTAAGCTTCAGTTACAGTTAACTGTGAGTGCTTTTTGGAAGTTTTAAATGTGAGTTAAGAGAAATGTGCATATAGATATTGGCTATTTGGGTTTTTCAAATCTGGTAGTGTGACTGTAGGGTTCTGGTCAATAAATTGACTTTCCATCAGTATTCTAATAGGAATCCATGCTTGTCAGCTAATGCTGTTGATGTTCATAAACGTTATGACCTGCGGCATTATCTGGACAAATGCAACCATCAGTTTGCTCACAGTTGTAACTAATTGTAATTGTACTGTGTTCATTTTAAATATGCATTTTAGTTAGTTTAGTGTCATTTTTAACCTTCTAGTTTGAGAATTCACAATACGCAATGTTTTGTGACATTTTATATAAACAGTATTTATATATTTTGTATATAGATATTATCATTTTATATACTCAGTATGCTACCAAATGTTTTTGAAATAAGAATTAATTAAGACATAGAATTAATTTTTCTTCCCAAGTTGCCATTTATTTGATATTATAAAATAGTATTACAATTTAAATAACTTGTTCTATATATATATATATATATATATATATATATATATTACAGAAATTATTTGAAATACATAGTCACATTGTAAAATTGATTGCTGTATAAAACAGTTTTTTCTTTTTCTTTTTTACTGCTCAAACTCACACACACACACACACACGTCTGGTCAGCTATCCTTGTGGGGACTCTCCATAGGCATAATGGTTTTATACTGTACAGACCATATTTTCTATCGCCCTACACCAACCCTACCCCTTAACCTAACCCTCACATGAAACTTTCTGCATTTTAAGATTTTCAAGAAACTTCATTGTGTAATTTATTAGCTTGTTTACCCGTGGGGACCTCAATTTAGGTCCCCACCGTGACACAAGTCCCCATGAGTCTGTGTGTATTCAGGTTTAAGTCCCCACCAGAATAGAAAAAACAAGTACACACACACACACCACACACACACACACACACACACACACACACATGCTTTAGTAAAATGTTAGTTGCAGTTTTTATATTTATTTCAATCAATGATTGTGTTTTTGTTGATGATGATTAAGTAAAAGGTTACAATAATCAGCATATATATTATATATATATAATATATATATAATATATATATATATATATAATATATATTCATAATGAGGAGCTTTTTATGAGTCACAGTGGGTTCATCATCATCAGTTGTGTTTCTGGTTGGTGGTATCTTAGAGAAATAATATCTAGACCTCAAGACAGTTGTACAGTTGTTCTCCAACATGAGTCTGTAGGTGGAGGTCTTTGTCCATGTCAGAAAGTTTGCAGGCAGCTGAAGAGGGTAGGGTGGTTTTCAACATCCATCTCTGGGGTCCACTCAGATTGAGTAGAGCCAGGCAGCTTCCCGTCGAGAGCACTGGACCGAGGTTCAGCGAGCCTGGAAAACTCGGGTACATAGTAAAATGTGCAGAGTGCTTTTAGAAAAACCGTGTAGAAAAAAAGCAAAAGCCCCAAACCAAACAAACAGAGGGGTTGAGAGAATGTTCTCCTCGTAGGGAGAAAACACTTTAGAGCACTTTCCTCTATTTCCATCCTGTTCTTATTCAGTGTATACACAGAAACAAATGAGTCATGATTAATAATGCATGTTTTCAGAGAGGGCTGCCCTGCTGCACTGACCACACACTGAACTCTCACTCTGTTATGCACTTGCTCTCAGTTACTTTTCCTCAGTTCAAGGGATAGTTCACTCAGAAATGAACTCACCCTTATCTTTTTCCAAACCCAAATGATGTTATATTTTTCTCAGAAATGAGAAAACTGTGAAGAATTTTCAGTGCATACTGTTATCATCTCTTTAGTGACTGAGGGCTGACAAGATACAAAAAAAGAGAAGCACTATAAAAGTGGTCCAGATGGCACTACATTAAAACTCTTTATGTGAGGGAAAGATACAAATTGAAATTATTATTAGCAAATGATGTTTTTCAGAAAAATCAAAAGTGATTTTACATAGAACATAGAAATTGTATTAAACATCTGCTTTAATGTTTTAAATAACTTTTGTGACTATAAAATGTTCTTTTGTCATTTAGTACAATACATTTGTCTGTAAAACGGAAACAACATACTTATTCTCACCTGCTTATTAAAATATATTAAAGAAAAAGTGATCATACTTCTATTTTAAATGATTACACACCCCTTTCATGACAAAGATTGGTAAAGATATAGAATAAACAAAACTTAAAGCTGTGTTCTTATTGTATTCTTGTCTTTTTTTTTTATGACCAACGTTGTGTATATATACGACTGATATTTATATATATATATATATATATATTAGGGCCGGGACTCGATTAAAAAGATTAATCTAATTAATTAGAGGCTTTGTAATCGATTAATCGAAATTAATCACATTTTAATCGCAGATAAATATTTGACCTGGGAACAGTGTGAAGTAATTTTTTTTTCACATGGATTTATAGTATACCATTGTATAATGACTGAATACATAAGCTTAAGCAACAAAATATTGTTTATTTTTGTTCAACCAAGTCTAGCAGACCAGTGCAATTTTTGCCATGAAGTGTATCAATGGCATATTTAGAAACAATTTAGAAATATTACATTTCAGAAATTCAGGAAGCTTATAGGTGCTGGAACCTTCTGTAAAGTGTTTTTTAAGTAAAACACAATACTGTCAATTACATTCAGAATATTGGAAACACTGACTATTAGAAAACATCTCTCTGTTGCTTCAGAGGCCATAACATACTAAGTTCAACTCTCAATAACCTTGGCCAAAACAATAAAGAGTTCAACAAACTGCCAGTTGCACCAACAAAATAATACATAGTTCAACATAAAGTGTAAAGTCCACGCTAGCTGCTATATGAGGTGATACTTGAGGCTCGATCATGTGCTGCGGTGATATGCGAACGCTAGTTGGTGCTTCAGTATAATCGGTCCGCCGAAACTCATCCAGTGAGAAACGTTCCGCGGTGCAAAAATAAGTTATTAAAAATGCGGGAATTTTTTTTTCTGTAATTAATTAATCTTAGTTAATGCGTTATTTTTTGTGTAATTAATTCATATCAATTAACGTGTTAAAGTCCCGTCCCTAATATATATATATACTTTAACCTTATTATTGCATTATAAGATTTAGTAGAATTCCTTATAAAATTAATGTATTTTTCTTATTCTTATATGTTTACTAGTGTTTTAACTTCATTTTCTCCTTTTTGTAAAATTTTTAGTTTTTTTTTATATTAACATTTAGGTACCCACTTTATATTAAGTGGCCTTAACTACTATGTACTTACATTTCAATTAATAATTTAGTACAATGTATTTATTGTGTACATACTGTACATGTTTTTACATTGTACTTATATTTAAAAAAAAAACTACATGTAATTACATCTCTATTTAATTTCTGTAATTACATTTATAATTACACTGTTGACCCATACTTTACACCTTAACCCACCCTTAAACTTACCCATACCTACAACCCTCTCCCTAACCTTACCCCATCCCACCTCAATAGCAGCAAAAGTGTTTTACAATACAATATGAACACAGTAAGTACATTGTACTTATTTTTTATGTAAGTACATAGTAGTTAAGGCCACCTAATATAAAGTGGGACCACAATTATTAAACCATTTAAGTTGGATAACACTAGTTTGTGTACGTGTGTGCGTATGGCTTAAAGATTTGGAATAAAGTGCATGAGTAGTATATGTGCTACTTTTCTTTTTTTCTTTCCTTTTGGCACAAGCTGTATAATGGTTCTTTCAGAAATGTTGATTTCTGCATTTCATAGACAAAATAAAAGAATAAAAACAAAACAAAACAAAAGGGTGAGTAGATGTAAATTTTCACATTTGGGTGAACTATCTCTTTAAGGGTCTCTGCCCAATGCCCAAATGACAACACAATGGCACACAAGCAGAGCGAATGGTCTGAATGGCTGTGGTCTCTGGCAGGCGTTCTCCATCAGCAGTGACTGCGATCTGAAGGTGAACCGGGTCAGGGATGTACACGATGATTTGTTTAGCCAGAGCACCGTTGAGAACCATCTGTCCTGTAATTCAGGTGAGCATCTGCTGAGCTGCAGATGGCAGGAAAAGTGCAGGAGGGGAGGACGGTGCCTGCTCTCAAACAGGTTCAGTTTGTCCTGAGCCAGAACCAGAGGATCGGGGCAACTGCGCAGACCCCGTTGTAACTGTCCTTTAAAGATATTCTTTGTGCACTGAGATGCCAAAGCTTGCCATGCACAGCATTTTATTAGCCTGTTTTTGGCAGAAGTCTTGGAAACTTACAAAGTTTCAAGTAAAAGAAAAATGTCTTGTGCAGAAGTACTTTATGATTTGGCCAAAACCAGGAACTCCATCTGCTTTAGTATTGAATTAACTGCAAAAATGTTCACCATTTGCTTTTAATTGTATTTCAAAGTTACTTAAATTGATTTTGGCCAATTAAATTGATCAGTATTAGCAGGACATAGTTTAATTAAAAGATGCAGCAACATCTGCTTTCCCATCTATCTACCTAATGTCTTTCCATCCATTCTTCTTTCTTTCTTTGTCAATCTGCATGTCTGTTGACCGTAATGTCTGTCCTTCCATCCACTATTTCTTTATTTTAATACTTTGTAAACTCTTTGTACAAAACAAACATGTATTCAACTAACTTTGCTTCTCTACTTAAACATTAACCTGAATATAACCTGAATTTTCTTGAAATCAACTAATTTTAATTCTTCTTCCTTACTGCAATGAAATTCCAAAAGGTGCTCAGTCCTAAAATACAGATAAATTATCTGATTTCCTAGGCCTCATTTGGTTGTTCTATACTGTTATTACAGATATGCATTGCTATTTTTTTTTTTTTGTTATTTTAAGAAAGCTTTTATCAGATTTAGGAGAACATTTAGGAGAGGCAATACATGCACAAGTCATCACAAAGCATCCTTTGCCTGACATCCACCTGTTGATGTACTGAGCAATAGATGTAGACATTTAGGAGTTAAGTTAATACTAGATTTGAGCAGCAATCCTGGTTCTGGTTTATTTTGTGATGGGATCACTTGGGACAGAGGTTAATGCTGAGTGCAAATGGTGTCCTGACTACATGTGCATGAGATGATAGGATGTCTAACACAGGGTGAGTTCAGTAACCTCTGGTGCCGCTCATGTTTTTTAATGTGAGGGTTTTCCTTCACTTCTCTCTTTTAAGCAGGTCTTCATGCCTCAGCCGTCCTCCTGTTGCACGCCTGGAGCAGCTAATTATCTGAATAAACACCATCAGATCTCTCTCTCTGCTTCTCCTCCCTTCCCTCTGTAGACAGCACTCTGTAGGGGCCGCATCTTCACAAGCAGCTCGACAGATTGAGCTGATTACAAGCCTCCTGCTGTAGTGACACTCACCCTGTTTGACCCATGAGCCCAGATGAACTTCTTCGTACATTAGCTTTCTTGATACCCATTTAATTGTATAGTACAACTATCAGACCAGCAGACTTCTAAACCTCGAACTTAACCACACGAGTCCTGGACTGTTCATCGGTGTGGCTGATGATGCTGTCAGACTATTTTTTAAAGCAGATTAAATCTATCTATCAGATTAAGTCTAATGTTCACAGTTTTCCTAGTTTTTTTTTTTTCAAATATATATTTGTAGTGCAGTTATTAATATAATAATAATCATTTTGCAATTATAATATCTCTTATTTTATTTTATTTTGGGGATTTTGTATATTTGGATTTATTAATAATAATAGTAATAATAATGATCCTAAATAATAATAATTGTTATCATCATCATTATTATTATCATTGTTGTATAGCCGTATTGATGTATAATCACAAAAACCCTACAAACAAGAACAACAAACATTGATTTTTTTTTTAATCCAATTTAAATTCCAATAACAATTTTTATGAGAAAAGAAAATGTTTTTCCCCAAATCATGCAGTCCTGTATATTTGTACTTTCACTAATAAATATTTTTCTTCTCTGCATTTGTCCAAATATTGGTTATTTTGGTTTGCCAAGAAGCAACTAAATATTTGTTTGTTATTTTTATCCAAATGTGTCATTGATTTTCCTGGATCCCTCTTTATTTTCTCTGACGTGGTCATCAGTTTGTTGCTGGTTTTCTGGTCAGCATGTCAGGTTAGCTTGAGGCAGAGTCTATTCCTCTGCGTTGAAAGGTGGTGTGTTGTTACCACAAACCTGTTAAGCGTGGCTGATGCTATTACACAAGGCTGTGTGCTGGCAATTACCGTGTCATGCTCTTTAATGAGAACAGGTACTGTTGTGCGTGTGTGATTACTTCTGCGTGGAGGCAAGGTGAAGACTAACCTACTGACCTTCTGACTCAACACATGCTATTGGACTTACATTAAAGCAGTGGCCGTATCTAGGTACCAGAATATCATAGAGCCACCATATAGGCAATGCATGAGAAATCAAAACCCTCATCGTCTTCAAAAAACACTAAAATATTTTACTTTCGAAAATGAATACAAAATTTAAGGTCACATTTTGTTCATATTTTGTTTTCCAGACCAGTGCACAGTAACAAGATCATACCTGTTCCTGCACAAATTTTGGTTCTTCAGCACCATCTACTATTTTGGCAACTGGGCTTTCCTTGTGGTAATGTATTTTCCAAAAATGCTCTTTTTTTTTTTTTTTTACATGAAATAGCTTGTTATAATTAGTGAAGGAAATTGCATGGATGACACATGAAAATGTAACAATAATTAATATTATTCTGTAGCCCTATAATAAGTCTTTTGTTGTGTTGCAGGTCTTCCTTATTGGTTTGGTTGTTTCATGCTGTAAAGGGAAGAAATCTGTAATCGAAGGGGAAGTTGATGCAGACGATTCAGATGTCAGTGATGATGAATATGTGCATTAACTTTGTACTAAAAGTCCTGTTTTTACTTTGTTTGGTTGCTAGTCAGAGCTGGAATGAAAAACAATTAAAATAGTTCTTCATCTTCACGCAGCACATATTTCGTTCTTCATTCAGAGAGAGAAATATTGCTGTTCTGTAAGATTCAATTGAATATGTTATGATGCCAAGTAGGTTCTGTGTCACTAGGCATTTTCATGTTAAACTGATAGTAGTAGTCTGATATGCTAACCTGTCTTTACTACTGACCCTTACTTCTAATGAAGGGTGTGTATGTGTGTCATTTTGCATTGCACTCTAAAATAAATCAACAACAAAAATTGTTAAATTTAGTTAGAAATAAGTTTAAAAGATTCAAATATTTTTTTGTTAATATGAATAAAAGGCTCGAGATCCTTCTGCTGATTTATTTATTGAGTGTTTTTTTTTAAGCTGTGCATATCTGTAATTTGTGTTTCTGAAGTGTGTTACTTTAATCTCTGAGGTTGAATTGCTATCATACTGCTTGTGGACAACAGTTGATTTATTTCACATAAGTTTACATTTTGGAATTATTTGACTGAACTTGCACTTTTCTAGAGATGATGATTAAGATTGTGTAAAAAATGTATTTATCATACAGTATTGGCCTGTTTTGTGGTTTCCTGAAATTAACATTTATTATGCAAGATGCTTCTGTTATAATGCAGTTTTGTGTCATTAATAAAGCTTACAACAGTATCTCTGGTTTTAAAATGGATCCAGTTGCTTTTTTATATTATAGTTTTTTTTTTTCAATTATATCATTATATCAGTTTTTATCATTAGATCATTCAGATGGTTAATTAATGTTAAATAAAAATATGTAGATTTACAAATCGGGAATCATTTCTTTTGCCAGGAAAAAAACATCTTAATTCCATGTCCCTTTTATATGTAATGGCATTATTTCTGTAGAACAGTTTTGACAGACTGAATTGACCTAGTGGTCATTCAAAAGGTAGTATGATTGTGCTTAAATGTATGTAGAATAAAGCATACAATAAAATACGTTTTCCCCCTCAACAGAATGAGACATTCAGCAAATACTTTTGTTAAGCATTTCAGTTCGATGTGTAGACCTGGTACAAAATAATGATTCGATTTAAATCTAACTTTGCACTTTTACAATACTGAGGAAGCTTAAGCGACAAAAAGTGAAAAACATCAGGATTTAAAGTTTGCTATAAAGGCACAAGAGCAGCTCACAATGATTCCAGATAATTAAGGAATGATTCGTTTGAACCGGTTCTCCACATCCTACTGAACGGTTAAAGCAGTCGAATGACTAATCAATGATAATTCGAATCGAAATAAGCCCCGAGCTAATGATGTCTGCTGCTCTGCAAGAAAGCGCTCAAACCAGTTTGCTAATCAGAATTAACAATACCTTAAAATCTAAAATCTGGCATTTTTCCTCGGATTTGTTTATTATTAGGTTCTGATGATTTTATTAAAACGAATCATTCATAAGAATTGGATTCACAAGAGTCGAATTCTCACAATAACACACATAATCGTTTATTTATGATCCGGTTCAAACGAACCGAATGATTAAAACAATTTTTTTTTTTTTTTTTTTTTTTTTTTTGAGTTCATTCGCTAGCTAAACTTTGGTTCTTCAGCGACGATAGACATAACATCATTCACCTCCACTGAAGACCCCTAAAATCCCACATTCTAAATAAGGTAAGAAATACTTGGATATGTACATTATTTAATTATTTTCTATTTAATTATTCCAGTATTCAGCCTGCTTAGCATTGTTTGCTAAGAAGGTTTGACGTAATAATAATCGTTTGTATAGCTGACGTCGAAAAGAGATATAAAGTAGAGTTTTTGTGTTGAATCTTACTTTGTTTACGCATTGAATTGGATTTAACTCCTCTCTGTTCTGTGATAAGATTGTTTGTTTTTATTTCGAGCTGAATGGATGCAAATGCAAACAACTGTGTAAAAGTGTTTGTAGATCAGCTGTGTTTACCCTCACTGACGTTCTCACAGTTAGGAATATAAGATTTTCTCGTTCAGACTGAAGCAAAGCAGACTGTGCTGTTCAGAGTCGACAGTGCTCATACTGAGAACTGCTTGATTTTGCGATTGGGACTGTGTTTGTGTGCTTATCATGTTCTCACCTGGAACAGATGTTCATATGATTCATGGCCCACGAAGACACACCAGCCAGACTCTCCTAACAGATGGTGCAGTCTTTGGAAATAAAACAACTAATTTTCTTGAGCATGCTTATATAATCGACCAAAAAAGAGGGCTTGGTGACAGCACAGTTTGAAGCTAACTGGCAGCGCTTACAGCCATATTTATTAATACTTTTTGTTTGCCAACATAAACGACATTATCAGGATGAATATTTGGGGTGGAGAATCCCCTCAGTGATCTCTCTTGAACTTGTGACATACTGTAATGAGGGGGGACTCGAATATTGGCAAACTATTATTCCAACAATTGCAATCCTCAATAAACTTCTCTTTTCCTGGCTAAATGCACATTCACACCAAGTATGATAACGATAAAGATAAAAAGAAGAAGAATTGTAGATTCCACATCACAACTAATGATAACTGCACAGAAACAATGTTGTTGGAATCTCTTTTATATTGTTGGATTCCAGCTGATGAATGATAAAAGGATTGACAGCCAATCAGAATCCATTCAACTTTAAAGAGCTCCAGCATTTAAAGTGGTAGACAACAAACCTGCAGCACATGCTTAGAATGAACAGGGCTATCGTTCACTGGTGTGGAGGCTAACAAAGTTACTGTAATAGTTATTTTATAGTAATTGTTCTTGGTAGGAACAGGCTTTTAAAGTTCCACTTTTTTTTCAGAATAACTTCTTATTCCTGTTACACTGAATGATTTCTGATAAACTGTATTTTCGGGACAAAAGTCCCCTGGTTATTTAAATACTTTTAAAAAGCAATAAGACATAGTCCTTTTAATATAACACAATACAACACTTGGAAAATGCCAAGATAACAAATATACAGTATATATCTTTTTTAATTTGCCATTTTATGTGTTAATTTAAAGATGTATTGCAAAAATCTAAGTCCATTACACTGAATGGCAATTTCATACTTTTTAACAATATTTTCCCCATATTTTGACTTTTTATTCTGTCAAAAGTTATTTGAAATGTAACAGTAGGCGATTTATTGCATTTAAGATGTTTTTTTTAATGTATTTAAAAGGACATTTTAAATGTGTAAATGTAATTTGATGCAGACGCCAAAATGGTGACGTCTCATATATATATATATATATATACACACACACACACACACACACATACATACATATTACAATATACAAATATATATTACAAAATATCAAATTTAATTTTTTAACATTTAACCTTAATTGTCACAATTTTATCATGCACTCAAATAGAAAACAGTTCTTTTAAATTGGATAACATTTCACAATATTACAGTTTTTACAGTATTTTAATAAAATAAATGCAACGCTAGTGAGCATTCAAAACGTAATTACTTATTGGCAGGTGAGAGCATATATATATATATATTAGTATATATTATATATATATATGCAAGATGTTAATTATAAACTATAATAAAAATAATAAAATAAGATGGATCATAATAAATTGCATGTGTTGTTGTTGTTGTTTTTTTTTGTACTTTTATGAGTAGTTTATGGCCAGTTTGTTAATTATAATCTTAAGATAATTAACATTGCTTAATTGCCTTTTAAACAATTCTCCGCAGTCTACAGGTTGTATTGATCAGCAAAATATATCAGTTGCCAGCACTCTTTTAACTGATAAGTTGTCAACTTTATTTATGATATAATATTAGAGGAAGAGGGAGGAGTTATATCTCTTTTTTTTTTTAAATCTTGAAATGGTATTTCTTCCATTATAAAAAAATTATGTTAAAGCCACATTCACTTTGAATCACACAGAAACTTTCAAAATGCAGTAATCGATAAGACGGGCATCTTTTTTTATCCATTCTCTTCATTCATCTTTACTCTTCTTCTCAAAGGCAGAAACAAAGCTGTTTCTCATGCACAGGGGTGTTTTAGACCCAAGATATAAGGCAGTCTGCTGGGTCAAGGGGATTTTCCAAACAATTCTTTAAAAGCAGTTCTGCAGCCTCTGACTGATTTACTGTTGAAAGTGATTCACGGCGAGTGTGCTGTTAGATTGAAGGTAAAGTTCACTGGAGAGACCGTTTGCCTCGCGTTCATACAGAGTGGCTGCATAAAGCAAAATTGATTTGATGAGATTGAATTACATAATTAAAAATGAAATTCATTCATTTTGTTCAACTGGAGACATCACACTTTGTTTGTGGTCTTGCTCTTTGTATATAAACATTCAAGATAACTTAAAAGAATGTGGTGCTTAAAATTTTCCTATTGAGTTTTTTGGTAGACTTTTTACAGTCTACCAAAATTGTACGCCCATCATTTTGTGTCAGGAACAGATGGGGCAGTTAGGAGGATATCCTTTGCCACTGAAAGAGCATCAGATGATGGTTCTTTTGACAGACATCAGAAGGCATCACTGTCAGCGGCTCTGAGGAGAGTCATCCTGCTGAACGTCACTGATGCAATAAAAACACTCCAAAGCCATGATAGATTGAAATGTACATGACACTGAAAGACAGACTTTTACCATTTCCTTCTGGCTTTTCATTTTAATCTTAATATTTTATAGGTCGACAGTTGTTCAATTTGCCATGTACATTTTGGTTTTGTTTTTTAAGTTCTTTATACAATAGTTTTTAAGCCTGATGGATGAGTGGTCATGGTTTGGAAATATTATTTGTATGACTTTTTTGTTTCTTTTTAGTATTCTTATAAATAATAAGCATTCTGGTAATTATATATAATGCAGAGCACTAATTCAGAATATGTCTCACCACACTTGGCCACGTCACGTCACTTTCACATTAATATGCTAATTGTTAATAATTTATACTACTTTAATATAATTTTAAATATAAGGATTAAGGATTCTATTAATCGGCAGTATACAGGTGCATCTCAATAAATTAGAATGTCGTGGAAAAGTTCATTTATTTCAGTAATTCAAATCAAATTGTAAAACTTGTAAATAAATTCAGTGCACACAGACTGGAGTAGTCTAAGTCTGGTTCTTTTAATTGTGATGATTTTGGCTCACATTTAACAAAAACCCACTAATTCACTAATATATATATATATATATATATATATATATATATATATATATATATATATATATATATATTAAAACAAGAAAACAAGTAGATAGCTTGTAGTTAAATGCTTTTTAAGTTTCTATTCATCAAAGAATTCTGAAAAAATACAGTTTACACAACAGAAATATAAATATTAAAATTTCTTGAGAACAAAATCAGCATATTGGAATTATTTCTGAAGAATCATGTGACACTGACGACTGAAGCAATCATGTTGAAAATTCAGCTTTGCCACCAATAAATAAATCACATTTTAAAATCTATTAAAATAGAAAACATCATTTTATTTTGTTAAAAAATCTAATTACAGCCTAAGTGATCTTAAGAGATATCAAAATACATTTAAAAGGTGTTATTGACCCCAAACCTTTGAAAGGTAGTGAATATTACCTACTTACACAAAGGTAGCAATATCAGAGAAGTCCTTCAATGACTGATTCTAGATGTGTTGTTTTACACAGTTTGTGCCGATGTGACTGCACTGAGGAAATAGTGTGTATCATAAGCACAGCTTGTTTAGACATGTTATTTAATGGAGGCCGGTCCTCGAGGAGTCTGTGGAAGCAGGCAGTCAGCGCTGCAGTAATAGGCCTGTGTGTGTGTTAGTGCTTGTTTGTTCTTGAGCTCTGCTCTCGGCATGTTAACCTCTCTGCCCTTTTTCCAATGGGAGTCGCTACAAATGCTCCCATTGAAAAACATTTGGGTCTGTCTAGTGGAGCTGTTAACATGATCTGTTTCAGCACAAACTGATAGTTACAAAAGGGACTTCCTCTAACATCTCTGCCCTGCTCTGCTCTTTCTCTTTTATGGATGCTAAAGTCTCATAGGCTTTACGGTTATTTGTCTGTATCAAGTAAGTACGGTTGGGTATCAAAAACCGGTTCCAAATTGTGTGCATTTTGATTCTGCTTAACGATTTCTGCATTCGCATTTTAATGTGATTTCAAACAATTTAATTGCAGGTCAGGAACGGAAAGAACTTGCATGCGTTCTGTGTTAAAGAGAGCAGCCTATAAATGCTCTGCCTGTCATCAATGTTAATCAAAGAACAGAAGAAAATCATTCACTGATCTTGACTGAATTTATTTAAGAACTTTAATTAATCTATATTTTATTTATAAAAAGAACACTATACAGTGTTTTTTAAACTTTTAATTACAGTTTCTGTACCTGAAATTTCAGTTTTATGTATTTATGCTACTGCTAATTACTTTGTTCCTATTTTATTACTGACTGTTTACTTGTCTTTAACACTTTATTTGAAATTAATATTAATCTAGTTTTTGCTGTGGTATTTTTATTAAAAGCATAGGGAAAAAATTCCTCTTGCAGTGTTCATAGGCTGCTGATTTTTGCTCATGATATTCAGCTGCAGGAGATAAAAAGACAGGAATAAATGTTTGACAGATAAATGTTTGACTTAATTTTATTATATTGGAATTGAAACTAGGAATCGATGAGAATCAGAATTTATCAGAAGATTCAAATGATACCCAACCCTAGTATCGAGTGTGTGACAGGCTATAATATAATCTATGAACTGTAAATGACAAAAATACACTGTCATATCTGCACTCTAGTGCTGGTAAACTTCCAACTCAACAAACTTCTGAATGATAAACCTGCTCTGAAATTCTAAAAATTAGAGATGCACTCCTCCATCAGCTTTTTAAATAACAGACTTGATGGATGAGGAAATAAATATAATTTGGGACATAGAAGGCACTAAGGCCACTGTATGCTATATTAGGCTCAAACAGAGACACAATTTCAATCAGTACAAGGTTGAAATCAAGAGAAATCTTATGTTTTACTTACTGTATGCTTTTGGACACGTCCCTGATCAAATCAATATTGCTTATTGTGATTATCTAACAGGACTGCAACTAATGATTATTTTGATAATTTATAAGTTGTCCGATTATTAATCAAATTATATATATATATATATATATATATATATATATATATATATATATATATATATATATATATATATATATATATATATACAGTGCAACAATTTATTTGACCACCTGTCAGTATAGAGAAAACAAATATTTTAGGAATCTGTCAAAAGAAATAGCCTACTACTGTTACTAAAGAGTTTACGCATATTGGTGGAATAACCAATAGCATGCAGAAAGCTAAAAAATGATTTTGGTAATTACCAATATCCTACTATTAGTTAAGAGCAGCACTTTTATCACAGTCAGTCTCCTCTTACTGTCATTGTTTTATCCCGTTAAAACATCTGGGGCCCTATTTTAACGATCTGAAACGCAAGTGTCAAAGCGCGAAGCGCAAGTAACTTTGTGGGCGGGTCTTGGCGCTGTTGCTATTTTCCCGGCGGGATAAATCTAAAATGGGTTGGTCTGATGTAGCTTCATTATTCATAGGTGTGGTTTGGGCGTAACGTGAAATAAACCAATCAGAGCGTCATCCAACATTCCCTTTAAAAGCAGGTGCGCAAGTTCCATTATGGATTGCTATTATTATGGCGTATTTACCAGGCGCACGCCAGGAGCGGTTCACAGCCGAGGAGACTTTGTGAAGTTGTGTTGTATGGGGATGGGAGTTATTTTTTTTTTAGTGTAAGAATGTATGATTTGCAAAAATAATTGTTGCATCTGTGTAGATTACATGAGCAAAGTGTATGCTCGTTGTGCACGATACACATTATGGTCAAGCATGCGCCCCTAAAATAGCATAATGAACAACGCGCAACGCGCCACTGACTTTAGACTAGGGGCCCTATTTTAACGATCTGAAACGCAAGTGTCAAAGCGCGAAACGCAAGTAAGTTTGTGGGCGGGTCTCGGCGCTGTTGCTATTTTCCCGGCGGGATAAATGGCTCTTGCGCCCGGCGCAAATCTAAAGTGGGTTGGTCTGAAGCAGCTTCATTATTCATAGGTGTGGTTTGGGCGTAACGTGAAATAAACCAATCAGAGCGTCATCCAACATTCCCTTTAAAAGCAGGTGCGCAAGTTCCATTATGGATTGCTATTATTATGGCGTATTTACCAGGCGCACGCCAGGAGCGGTTCACAGCCGAGGAGACTGATGTTCTTGTAAGAGCAGTGAAAGAAGTTGTGTTGTATGGGGATGGGAGAATAATTAGCCTGAATAATTTGTAAGCTAGATTTATGCCTATTTTGTTCACATCTTCGTGGCACACCACAATGATTTCCGTCATCTCATGTTTTAATATTTTTTTAGTGTAACAATTTATGATTTTGCAAAAATAACTGTTGCATCTGTGTAGATTACATGAGCAAAGTGCATGCGCGTTGTGCACGCTATACATTATGGTCAAGCATGCGCCCTTAAAATAGCATAATGAACAACGCGCAACGCGCCGCAGACTTTAGACTAGGTTTTTTCTGGTCAGTGGCGCAATTGTTTAATGGAACAGCAAAATAGCACCAGGGATTGTTTGCGCCGGAACACGCCTCTTTTTTTGCGCTGAACCGCCCAGGGAGCGCAAGTTCATTCACTAGTTTAGCGACGTGCTTCTGTGGAGGGAAAAGCGCGCTTTGCGCGGGTGCAAAATAGGAATGACACATGTGTCGGTGTACAAAGTCAGTTGCGCTGGGTGCAAGATAGGGCCCCTGATATCTATATTCAGACAATTAGGCTACACGCTGCTGTGCACTCACAGTTCCTACTCTCATAAATTACTTGCATTGCATGTCGACTTTTAAACCTTAATGTAATGTTCAACAACAGATATTTCAGCACAATTAATGTTTTTGCGCTGAATATTGTCTCCTTCTCTACTGTGTTCCTGTCTGTTTAATGCGCGTGCCCGCTGTGCCGGCGCTCTTTCAGTTAAGATTTAAACTTAACACAGACTGTCAGGACGGGTCTTTATGCAAAATAGAAAGGCTCCTTGAATTTGTGACATTTACAGAAACTGTTAAATGAAAGGTTTTTTTTTTGCACTGAGGTCGCACACATGTATCTGTCAAAGTGCCTGACAGGGCAAGCCATAATGCACCATCAGCATGAAGCTTAAAATAAAGTTTTTTTTTTTTCATGTTTTGGGCAGCTTGGATGACATACTTTTCCTGCAGGAGCTCATTCTGTTTCCTCCACTATTTCTAGATGTTTTTTTTATATAAATTCATTATACAGTGCTGTAATTTATGACTGGCTGAAGTTGGACGTGCACTGTGGGCAGACCCGACTAATCAATAATGAGAATCATTGTCAATGATTTTCAATATTGATAATAATTGATTTGATCTATTAGTTGTTGCAGCCCTATTATCAAATGACTAATACTGCAACTTTTTTAAATATGTGAGTTGTGGGTTTACGGATGAAGCAAGTTTTTAAAAATATTATTATTATTATTTGTTTAATTGTTTAATTTAATAACAATCACAACAGAATTCATAATAATAATAATAATAATAATAATACAAAAAATAATTGATTGATTTATAAAGAAAACTTCCAAGTGTGACCACTTTCCCTCCAAATAATTCAGCCATTAAAATATTTAATTTATTCATTTTATCATTCTAGAATTCAAGCTATTTTAAGATATAAAATAATTGAAATGTTTTGTTTAAAAAATATATCTTTTTTTTTTTTTTTTTCAATTGCATGCTGTTCTTACAGGAAGTATGAATAATTAACATATAAGGTCTAAGACGGTCTAATAGGGTGTAATTGTCCCCATGAGTCATGAGTCTCATGAAATCCTGAGCTTTTCACTGACCATTTCCTGAAATAGCAGCTGCCCATCTGAAGCAGAAAAGGCCATCCTTGTGGGGATGATAATTACTTAGCCAGAGGTCAAAGAATAGGAACTGGTAGTTACTGTGTGATGTCCTGTGCCATTATGAGTGCTGTTAAACTGTGTCCATAAGGAGCTGCTGGCAGCTGGGGAGTCGTACAGTCGAGTAAAACACAAGCTCATACTACAGGGAGTCATTAGCAGAAGCCTCTACTTCAAAGCAATTAGAGGACGTCTTGGGACTGGCAGTGTTTATTGAAATAATTGAATGTCCCCTAACTACACTATGTACTTCAGTAGAGTAATGAATGTTTATGCCCTCATAGCAGACTGTTTGATATGATGCCTGTATCAGTGGCTTATGAAAGAAATATTCTTTAATAGCATCTCAGATTTAAACTTCAGAAGCAAAAATATCTTAAATTAGATTAATTTACATGAATCAGTTCAAACTGTGTCAGCTGAATATATCATGGCCTGTAGACTAGATTCCCCTGCAGTTTATTCTCCATGGGATAATTTATTCTGGTAATTCTTCATTCCTGATCAGGCTAAAGTTTATTCTTCATGCATTACAGAATCTGACTCCATATAAAGAGAAAGCAAAAGCAATTCAATTATTTGCTAGTGTTCAAGCTATTCTAGATGTAAGATTTAATCTCATGCCACCATGCATAGTATGCAGAGCTGTGGTGTGTAATTATGCAATTTGCCATATAATTTTTATATAGAGTGATCCCAAAATGTATTCAAAGTCAGACAATTTTTTTTTTTTTTTTTACTTTTCTTAAAAATAAATATTTTATCTATTCAATGACATTATTACAGCTGAACAATTACAAATGTCTAAATCGTTTGGGGTCACTGTGTATGCATCTATTACCAACAGACTGCTGTCCATGGTGCTGAAACCACAGCCACATTCCCTTACAGCAGTACTGATAGCCAAATACTATACTAATATAAAATTATTTAAAAATATATTATAATATACTTTTCTTATAGATAACTATATGCTATTTGTAATATATATAATCTCATAAAGTTATACTTAATTTTTTCTATTTTAATTAAATATAAATAAATGTAATAACTTAACTGTGTATTGAACTTTTCAATGATCAACTTGCAATTTTCTTAGATCAACTTAATCTTGCATATGATTAACTCAGCATTATTGTCTTCACAATAATAATAATAATTAGAAAAATACAAAACCTAAGAAGTAACATCATTTGGATCCTTTAATTTTTCATTCACATTTTCTCATTCAGTTTTTACAGACAGTGTAGGTTAATTAATTAATTAATAATTTCAAACCCTTTTACAAATATTATATATATTGTTAATGTAATAATGTTTAATTTGATTTTAAATTTATGATTTAAATGTTATTTAGACTTTATTTGAAGCCTTTATATGTAATGCATTTTAAAGTAATTTTGATCATGCCTTGTAATGCATGATATAGTTCATATTATGATTTAATTATTAATTGTAACCAGTTATCTATTCATTATTACCTTTTTTAATAATAAAACACATGCCAAACAACCAATTTCATTGATAAGGAAATTTAAAATATTAAGATTTTTTTTTTGTTACAATTATTCCTAAAAATACATAATGCATTACAATTTATTTTATGAATACCTTTTATAATGCATTATGCATGAAGTCTTAAAGTATGGCCAAGCTTAAAGAGTTTATTTCCTAGCTTTCCGTTTAAATAATCTGGATTTTGGAACAAAACAAATATAAAATATCATCAAATGCTCCATTGGACATTGTTTTGCGTGTTCTCACTGACAGCGGTCCCTTCTGATCATAAATGGAAGTTGTAATCCGAGCACCAGTGAGAATACAGAGTCTGTGTTGACATACGCTTCAATTCCCTCTCCTGCATGTCTGTCAGAGATGAGTCTGATCCATCTCACCATGTGTCCCCAGCTGGACTCACAAGCACCCACCAGGGGCCCACTCACTGTGCGCGTGGCTGAATTTCATTTGCCGTGATTTCCCGGCCGGTCCGTAATGTGATGGATTTGACATTTTGATTTGCACACTGAAGAACAGAGGAGGACAAACTTAATTTCATTTGAGCTGTGGAGAACGGAGAAACAGGGCCTGGGATCCATTGCATGTGTGTCATCGTGTTTGGTCGCTGTCATAATGGGCTTGTCTCATGCGCTTTATATTTTTAATATGCTGACATCTCCAGCAATGTCAGAATACCCACCTCTTCTCCACATCTCATTACGGTGTTTTCTGACCTCGGAGGTCAACATTGTGCACTAATGAATGCTTTGACTTTTAATATCTCATCATTAGTTTCAATCATCTCTAAAGTTAAACTAACAACGCTTTACATGAACATGTCAAGTTGTTTTCACGTTGTCTACTGTGATTGAGACAAGTGACAAATTAAGCTCTTAAATACATTACGTTAAGTTCCTGAGTGAATCATTGAAACATTGCAAAGTTCAGGTTTCTGTCTGTTTTATCATATTTACACTGGTGGCTAACAGTTTGGGATTTTTTTTTTTTTTTTATGTTTGGAAAGACTGCATTTATTTGAACCAAAATACAGTAAACCAGAAACATTTTGAACCAATTATTGCAATTAAAAATAATGTTGTCTAATTCAATGTTTTTAAGATGTAATTTATCCTGTGATGTTAATTTTCAGCAGCCATTACACCATTAGTCTTCAGTGTCACATCATCCTTCAGAAATCATTCTGATTGATTATGTGGGTGCGCAATTATAATAATGTTTTTTTTCTATTATCAGTTTTGAAGTGAAAACTGTTTATTTAAAACAATTTACTGCTCTTTCGACTAAATTCATGCTCCTTGATAACTAAAATCATTAGTTATACCCCAAATTTTTAAATGGTATTGTATCACCCTCTCCACAAAATATCAAGCAGCAAAACTTTTCAACGTTGTTGATAATAATAATAACAATAA
>NW_020523721.1:0-34068 GCF_003368295.1 Carassius auratus | reverse complement strand
TTGGCGCCGACTGTATATCGTTAAATGCGTTTTGGTGACCACATTCAGGTTTGCACCCATAAAACTGACAACTGACAATCACGCTAGACTTCTGGGGTTTTGTAAAAGAGTATAAATATGAAAAGACGTCGCTGCAGTTTTTAATTATTTCTGTCGCTACGGCTTTTTCTAATCTGTTCATATAACTGACCGTGACGCGGCGCGTCAAACTGGAACGCTCCGTAATAATCAACGAAAAGTGCAAGCGCGCGAGGCGACATCGGATGTAAAGGAAAAGTAGCGCGCGATGGTTGCATTGTGCGACAATACTGTCTCCTTCTATGTAGTCGTGTGTAACCTCTGTGTATATTGCATCGAATGCGTTTTGTTATGTCGTACAAGTAGTGCCGCATTTAAGGCGATTAAAGAATGAAAATAAAGGCTCGGTTTGGGAATGCTGTGACACTGCACACAGCTGCAATGCCTGCAGGATTCATGCAAACAGGACATCGAATAGCTTTTCTCTACTGCTGGATCTCCCTCTCTCTTCCTCTCTTTCTCTCTCCCTCTCCGCCGCCTTTCTTTCAGACTCCTAGAATATCTGGGAATTCAAACACATTTGCACACATTATGATGAAATACATACATTATATCATCGAGGAGACAAAGCCATTACATCGAAATCAAAGTTTTTGCCTCATGAAAATCATAGATTGCGTTCAGTAGGCTAAGGGAATTAGATGTTGAAAGTAAAGCTGCCTTTAATCCTCAGATCACGACATTTTAAGTCCATCCAGACAATCGGATATGATCTCTTTGTATTATGTAAAAGACGATATTTCGTAAATAATATGTGGGGTCTATTAGTTGAATAGAAATCCCAACAGTGTCTGAGCAGACAGATATGTAGATGATTATTATGCGGTCAGACATGTAGATCACTGCAGAATTGCGAAACGTTACCTTCAAGTGAATAAAAACCAAAACGTTTTATTATTGTGCCACAATGTATTTTTGTTTGTGACATGTAATGCCAGCCTTTTTTATTTTTCCAATCGAATGAAACGCTACTTAATATAAAGACAATAAAGCTACTGAATGTCAATGATCATTTTGTCCAACACTGTCACTCATTCAAACACTGTAAAGATCATTCAGTGTGTAATGATCATATCAAATGATAATTTGATCGCTAAATATCATGCAATTTTATCCTGCCACAGCAGATGCCCAAAGTTATTACCCCCAATTTATTAAACACCACAAGGTGGCAATGTTTATCCGAAATGTGTTACATTCCCATGGAAAGGATCATTTGAATCTCCATAAAATCGAGATGGTAGTTTTTGATTGAAAATAGGCCGTTCAAACGAACAATGTAGGTAAGTGTGTTTGGATAGTTGTGAGATCTTAGACTGAAACTCTTTAGCAAAGCTTCCCTACACACCACATAGACTGACAATAACGTAGTGCATCTCTGTTTCTCTTGCAGGCCAAATGACATAGGATGAAGGCTGTTCGTAATCTGTTGATTTATATATTTTCCACCTATCTCCTGGTTATGTTGGATATACTGGTGCCCAAGATTTCTGGTGTTCCACGCTGGTGAAAGGAGTTATCTATGGATCTTACTCGATAAATGAAATGTTTCCCAAGAACTTCACAAACTGCACTTGGACGTTGGAGAACCCAGATCCTACCAAATACAGCATCTACCTAAAACTTTACAAACGAGAAATTAGCTGTTCTGAATTCTCCCTGCTGGCTTACCAGTTTGATCACTTCTCTCACGAGAAGATCAACGAGCTGTTGAGGATCAACGAGTCCATCGTGCACCTGTGTGATGACGCCAAGAATATTTATGTCTTTTTGCATTACGACAAAAATTTTGTGCAGCTCCGGCGAGTGTTTCCCTACGACTACAATGGATTGACGACAAAGAAGACAGAGGAGGAAGAAAGGTCTATGGTGGAGTTTGTGGTTTTAAATAAGGCTAGCCCAAGTCAATTTGGATGTCAGGTGTTATGCACGTGGTTGGAAAACTGCTTGAAAGGAGAGAAAGCTGAATCGTGTGGAATAGTCTACGCTAAATGCACCTGCCCTCAACATTTAGGCGATGGGGAATCTGAAAGTGTGCTGATGCTCAGTAACGTGCTGTTGCCTTTAAATCCCCAAACCGAAGGATGCCTGACTCCTCAGGTGCGCTCGGCGCAGGTGTGCAATCTGAGCGCGGAGGTGCGGCGCCCGTCCAAGGAGGGTGAGTATGAACCAGACAGCTGCAGGCCTTTAATGCTGGAGATCATTTCACAGCTTAATTATACTGTCTTTATTTTAATACTGTTTATTCCTCCACCCTTCCACATAAAAGAACACCAAAACAGCTCACTGTGCTCTGCTACTGATGTCAATGACTTTTTTTTATTTGTTTGTTTGTTAAGTTACAACAATTTCTGGGTGTACCGAACATGAATGTCCTCTCTTGATGTATTTTATGTTTTTTTTTTTAAGTTATGTCAAAAGTGTAACAACCTGGATGGCGATGAATTAATTACCTTAATCATGTTTTTTTTTTTTTTTTGGAACAGGGGTACTAAGTCTATTGTATTTTTACATCATGTCATCTCTTTCATCATTTAATATAATAAACCGTTTGACATGTTTATTGGAATTCACTACGTAATTCCAAACTTAATTCAATTCCTATATACTGTTGGAAAAGAACAGGGTCAAAGCACCTGACACCATACTTAGCCTTTTGGCCTAAACGTAATTGTTATGCTGCCTTCAGCTTCCGTCAGTGACAAGCGATCAGTTGTCCCTCTGCTGCAGCAACAGATCGCCACAAATGCCTTTGAAGGCTTTTGCTAGCAATAAACATTTCTGATGGGGGGATGATTCATAATGGACTTGTATCAGAGGCACCGATATTACAGCTAATTAGCATCTGTAACATTTCACAACTGGCACAAGATAGTGATCAACATGGAGGCAGGGATGACCCAGCATACTGTTAATGGACAACAGCTCACAGAGATGGTTGGCCGAGAATTGATGCTGACAGTCTCACTTCAATCCCAGCACAGTGATTCAAAAATAATGAATAATGAGGTAGCGAGAGAGGGAGGGAGGGAGGGAGTAACCGTCCTATGGCATTCTGGTTCCACTAGCTGGAAATAATAACCCCCAGGGAGAAGGTGGCAGCTTTCCCGATCAAGCGGAACACGGTGCTTTGGAATTATCAAGGTTCAGTTGAGTTAAGAAGGCCCCCAATTTCGTTCTTCATCCCCCTTTTCAAATTAGCTTTATATTCCATTCCAAACTGTGTCATATTCCATTTACGATCTCGTAACTGAGAGGGATTTCATTTGGTAATGTTTTAAATATGAATCAAGTTTTATAATGAAGATTAAGCCATTGATTATTTTGTTCCCCAGTTATTGTGTGAGCGTTTTATTATGTCACAGACTCTATAATTAATATCAGTCCTTCTGTATCTACTGCATGAATTCTTAAACTGAGGTCTCATCTCAAGGCATTTCAGTCATCATTATAGGCACTGGAAATATAGCTTTAACATTAAAAAGTAATGTTTCAGTAACTTTCAGCTATCTGCTTGTTAAGAGGAGCTTAAATACGCCATTTTTTTTTCTTTTTTTTTACTCAAAGATTACACTGAAAGCTTCTATTTATAGAGCAGAGGCTTTAGTGGATTGCTATCACAGGTTTAAAAGAGCACACAGCCCCGCTGTAGTGTCAGAATGAAGCTTCTGCCCTCCCGGATGAGCGTTCAGCAGCGCTGTACAGAGCGGGTCCAAAATAAATGGTTGTCTTTGATATCCCTCACGTCAGGTTGTGTGCATGGTAACAAAGTGTGTCCTTTGAAAGGGGCGATGAGAGGATCACTAAAAACTGGTTTTCTGGTTCATTGCACTCTGCAGGATGATATCCAGCAAGCCAGCAAAACATGAGCTTGATTATACTTTATGATAACAGTGTTTGAAATGCTGCCTCGCCAAGGATGAAAGTAAAGTGTTTTGAAATGTAAAAAGGTATTAGACTTGCATAATGGATAATTATGATGCTGGTGCACATTAAATGCACTTGAGCAGGCATTAGCTGATTGCAGGAATATTGCAGCGGATTTATGGTTTTGTTGGTGTATTAACACGTAAGGTTTGTTGAACTTGGCCTCTAACAGGTTGATGTTTTGGACTATAACTAACCAGAATTTCAGTAAACAGATCTGAATCTAAAACAGCCAAATAGTCATTTGTTTGAGGGCACCTCTTTGATCAGTGCTAATGTAACCAGGAAATGTTTTTATACCCTTTTAGAATGTTTGAATCTTTCCATTTGGAGTTGGAAGTCTTTTTCAATGTGGCACTTTTTGACAGAAGTTGACAAGAACATCATCCACACATACACAGCAGTGAAATACATCTCATTCAACCTTTATACATACAAACTAGTGATTTCTGTAGAAATGTCAGGCTTTGCGTTGAAACCACGGTTGGGAAAATGGGATGCCAAGGCTAGTTTTGCACAGCAAGGTAGTCTATAAAGCAGGCTGCCAAAATGTATTCACAGCTCCAACATTCAAACTGATATGACATGGTTGTCTGATGTGACATAAAGAACTTGGAGGTGAGAAAATAATAACAGATGAAATGGCTTTGAATGAAGTTATTCTCAAATGCTGACAATTTGCAATAAAGATTTTCACGCATTTAAGAATGGTTTAATATTTTTTCCCGCTTCCAAGTTATGTATATTCTTGATGCACCAATGCAACTCATATTTTACTTGGCATGGAGTTATTTGTGTACCACAGTCTTATTATGGATGATCTTTTTAAGCAATGGTCCCCATAGGGCTCCTTGCTTTTGTGTGGTGGCCATATATGGGACATTCGGGCAATCCCACAGTCTTATTATCACCAAGTGGCATTTCTTCTCTTTATTTCTGTATCATCTCCTCTCCAGGCACAGTGACACTTAATGTGATGGCTCAAAGTCAAATGCTCCGAATTGTGTCTCCTAAATTAGTCACAAATGAAGCCCTGCTGGAGAAGATGAGCAACGTCTCGAGGCTGTCTCTCATTACTCTCTGTCTCTCTCTCTCCACCACTGGTCTGCCCTCAGACAGCAGTGGCCGTTTGCTCTTTTGCCTGACCATTTCTGGTGAAGAAACTTGCCTGACTGCACTGCAGGGTCCGGGCCCCTTGCTCTCCGATCTGTGGGGGAACTGAACTGTCACTTTGTGCAAACGACCCTTGTCAGGCCCAGGGCTCCAAAGAGCGTTGTGGAGCAAGAGAGGGGAATTCGGCTGATGCTAATGAAGTGCACGTCCACAGTGTGTCAGTTTGTGCTGAGTCATGCACATGTGATAATATACACCCACTGGAATTTAAAATGTCAGATTTCAGAGAAGCGCGAATGGTTACAAATGAGAATGAAAAGCGAGATGATTTATTTAGTTTTCTCTGACCTCTGAGTGCTAGGTGGATTGCATCATTGCACCAATCAATTATTTGTAAACTTTCTAACAGTTGAATTTGCAGAGAAATTTGTCTTAAACCCTTTAGGTTTTAAAGATATTGAAGAGAACACTGCTTGTTTATTGGTAGTTTAGGAGAGCGAGGCCCCTTTTATGGATGCTAGGGGCCATGAGAAGCATAGTGCAGCCTTTTATTCACTTTGGATCAGTAGTCACAGCACATCATGTTCATCACCATTGTTCCCTCAACTTTGAGGCCATCTTGAATTCTAGTCACTTCTTGAAGAGAGAATGCGTGCATCCATTTTTGTCTAGTCTACTCATTTACATGTGCAATAAGTTATTTCTTAATACATACATACATACATACATACACATACATACATACATATATATATATATATATATATATATATATATATATATATATATATATATATATATATATATATGAAGAGTTCAGATGCAAAAGCCTCTAAATGCCATCTGAAATTTTCATCTAAAATTGGGATTTTTATCAGGCTCCTATATTTATGTTCAGTTATTTCACTTTAATAGTCTGGCAAAGGACCTGCACATTGCCATTAAAGTAAAATGACTCAACCTAAGCATAGGAGCTTGATAAAAATCCAAATTTTAGATGCAAATTTCAAATGGCATTTAGAGGCTTTTGCATCTGAACTCTTCATATATATATATATATATATATATATATATATATATATATATATATATATATATATATATATATATATATATATATATATATATATATATATATATATATAATCTTCCAGAGTAAAGGAGGAAAAAGGATGAAAAGTAGAAGGGATTAGTGGTATCTGCTGAGAAGAAATGTTGTTTCAGAAGTTATTGTGAGTTATTGAATTTTGATACAAGATTACGAAGGTACCAGGATTGTGCATTTATTTCGTAAATAGGATCCATTTGATTTATTTACTGACTTCAAGATTCAGACTCTGATATAGGTAGGGGGGAGTGTTTAGCATACATCCATGAACATTGCATTTACCAATAGGATGCAAAACCTCTCTGGTACACGGATTATTTATGAAGCTCATGTCATTCAAATACATATAAGTAAAATTTCTTCTAAAGCCTTTTATAATGATGCCAGTGTTAGTTTTTGCAAAGCCAGCAGGAAAAAAAGGTAATAGGCACTGCTAACTCTCTAGTGTGTTCAACCTTTAAATGTGATGTATTTGTGCAATTTATTGATATCATAGGTACAGTATGTGGAATCAGACAATGGCAACAACAAAAACAAATGAAAATGCTTTATTATAATTGGAGTAACACTTTTGTGCTTTGGGGGAGTGGTGGAATACCATACAGTGTATCACAAAATGTAGGTATTTTTATATACATACATATATATATATATATATATATATATAACATTTGCAAGTACATTTTTGGATATACCCATACAATGTGCATATTGACAGCATCCACAAGTATTTACATATGTCATAAACATCTTAAAAATGTAAAATGTTAAAATATGTTGCATAGTTTAGGCATTCTGGCTAAAGTGATTATTTTGGTTATAATATAGTTTTATATTTTCTAGAATTTCTTTAAATAAAGTCAGCTTAATCCCATGAATTCAAAGATTCTTAAAAATGTGTACATCCTAGAAGTTGTTCATATGTGCAAGGCTTACATTTATTGGTGCTGTGAATATTGAAAATGTTACATGTTTACATATTGCTAATGAAATCATGTTGGACTGTCTTTTTACACACTTTTAACGTGGAATGGTTTTGTAGGGAATCTGAATTCTGTTAAATCAAATTGATTTAAAAATTATGTTGTTTTTACAGTAAATTTCAGGTTTTAGTTTCTGTGGCCTTGCTCTGTCTTGCATTGGTGACAGAGTTGCAAAATATCCAATAAGTTTATACAGAAAAAGTCTGTAAGCTTTTTTTCTCCTCATGAAAAAATATGTAAGCATCCACATTATGTCTTTTGATTATACCTTTGAAATAGATGGGTCTCATGCAATGTAAGTCTCTCACTGTAACCCATATATAACCCATAACATAAAGAAGGGACAAATGGAAATGAAACTGTAAAACAATCAACATTATCCTCTGAGATTTACCCACTCTTAATCTGGAATATCCCTTAAACAGTTTCATACAATTTAAAATATCAACTGCACATCTGACTGTTTCAGAATAGTGACTTCAGCATCCAAAGTCCATAAATGTTTCCAGGTACACAGCTGCCATCTCTCTTTCAAACAATAAAACGCTCAATATATTGTCAGATTGCCTTATGTTAGCAAAAAATTTCTCTCCTGCATATTTTCCGGTTGGACAGAAGAGCCATAAATGGGTGCATATTGAATTTAATTTTAATATACCAAATTGGGCTCCTCTGTGTCACATTGGAAAACATGAAGGGAAAGGTAGCCCTGAGCAAAAGTTTTGTAATTATTTGGGTCGTATATTCCACTGTGTTTACAGAGTCAAATCAGGTAGATAGCTGTAATAGATCACGTGGACAAACAAGAAATCCCAAGGCCCCACTTGTGATCTCAAATGTGTTGTGTATTTAAATAAGTGAGCACAGAAATTCACATTTGCATTTTCAGAATGCTGGGAGGCCGGTTTGGCCTGAATAACACGGTTCAGATTAATTATGTGATTTGAGAATATTGAAAAATTTTCAGAATAGCTACAGACAAATCAAATGGGTTTCATTCTAAATGCATCTTCTCTTTAATCACCATTTTTAATTAATATTGATTGGCGTGAAGTAATATTTATGCAAATGACCTGATTTGCATTTCCCAAATCATTTCTTTCTCATTTAAACCATCTTCTTTGGTAGGCTTGAATCCTTTCTCTGCCAGTTAGTTACATCCCACAAATGTTTGGCAAGTGCATAGTTGCTTAGATTTCCTGGGAGGTCCCTGACTGCTGAATGACCATATGGTCCTTTTACTAGCATCATCATCAAAATTATGCTCTCATGGTGCATAGGAAAATACATGGCTTCTGATTGGAGGATTACACTTGAAAGGGTCATCCAATCAGCTTTCCCACACAGTGACTTTAGGGCATCAAAAGAGCTGAGAACTGCATGTGAAAATCGGGAAGTTCATGATCATTTCTTAGAGTAAGCAAAATTTTCATTGTCATCATGTTCACCATGTTTACATATGTTACTATTTTACCTTTCATTTTGCTCTTTTCAGACCTAACTTTCAGAGAGCTTTTGCAGTCTTATCATGGCCTCCAAAATATTTGGGCTTTCCTGATTATTCGAAAGTAGTTCACATCAAAACGATATCAGATTTTCTCTAGTTTCAGGAAGATTATGTTGGTTGTCAAAACATTGATATAAGATTATTGTTAGTCTGTGATTATGCAGTGACTTTTATCTCTCAGGATTATTTTACTCTGAATTGACTTTCTAGTGAAAAATTATTATGCATGCAGGCTCCAAAAGTCTGAAACATCATTATATGTATATATGATACATACGCTGAATATATGATTACTATACAGTATAGTGAGTGAAATTACTATTACCTGCTAATTTTCACATCAATAGTCTGCCAGAATGGCTCTCTGTGGAGTATTTGTGAACAGTCTTTCTCCTGTGACACATTAAGCTGAAGTGTTTTAAAACACTCATTGATTCATTATGCTTTGGGCTGACCATGTTCAGTGGCCATGCTGAACTACCGTTTGTCACTGTCTGATTAGAAGATAACAACAAGCTCTGAACCTGAAGAAATAAACATTGCATAAATGTGCTTAATTAAAGTATTCCCTCTTTGGAACCTGTGAGGTCATATCCTTTTTATCCTGCCGAAACAGTTACAGCTCTGTATTTAATGTTGTGTGTAATTTCTGAACTACTAGTGGGACAAGATGGATCTGCAGTGGCTGTTTTTAAATAAGTTAGACCGGACACTCCTTTTTGTCTGATATTGGTCAGACAAATAGACAAACAGTCCCATCCCAAACACAACCCTTACCAAAAAGAAGTTTATTTCAGGTTTATTTATTAAAGGGGTCATATGATTTTGCTAAAAATAACATTATTTGGTGTATTTGGTGTATTATGCGGTTTAAAGTAAAAAAAAACACATTATTTTCCACATACTTGATTCTCCTCTATACCCCACCTTTCTGAAACGCCTTTACTTTTTATACAAGTCTCATCGTTCTGAAAAGTGAGGTGTGCTTGGCCAGCTATCCAGTGCTTTGTGATTGAATTCCTCAAGCGTGGGATGGAAATGTTACACCCCTCACCATACTGTGATGACGTGTGTCCCGACATGACAAGAAAAAAAATAATAAACCCATTACAAACATAAATTTGCATTATAATGACTTACACTGTCGTATTATGCGTTGTGTTGCATATCACGCTGCATTAACATAAAACCATGTCTGCATTTGTGATCTGAGTAATGACAAACAACAAGCGCTAATCTACACTGCTCAAAACTTGCATTTGAATAATCAGTGGCAAATCCTTTACATATGTAAAGGTACAGAAGTGCCAGACTGTCCTTCCAAATATTGAACTGCCCCTCTTTTTTTAGAAACATACACTGGTTTCACGAGTTCGCCTTGCAGATAACAAAGCAAGAAGAATAGTATGCGAATTTGGCGTGCTGCCCAGGGAGAGGGCTCCGAGCCCAACAGTGGCCCCGAACACTGAGCGCTACGCCCCAGAATGGGTCAACGATGATGAGTCGGGGTGTTGGAGGGATGCTAGAGAGAATGAAGGTAAGGCTGCTATGATTATTTATAATAGGTCTAGGTTCTCTCTCTAGGTGGTTGAATGGATGGTGCGGTTATTGAAAGTGAATTGGCTGCATTGATTATCTGCGCGTGCTCCTCCCGAAATTTGTTAATAAAACATCACGTTGTAGACTACTCTCTCAGGAAACAGTCCTCATCCTTAGTAAAATGCATTGCACACATATTTGGGAATAGTGTTGTAAATACAACTTATCCACTAAGTTCTAGTTGTGTCCTCTTTTGGATAGTTTCACTTACACAGCGAAACACACAGCTTCTCCATAACATGGCGACGGTGACCACAGCGAGGATAAAAGTTACGCCTTCTTTCTTTGCATGAACATTTATGTGGCGTTATGCAGATCTTCCCACATCGTGATGTAGACATGTGGGGGCGTGTTAGAATAAGCCATTTTAACTTTTATAAAGAGAATCTCTTTGAATTTAAGACTTTACTCTTTGCAAATTTACAGATCTTTATGCACCAAGAGCTTGTAAAACTCCAATGAGAAAGGAAAACTTGAAATCACGTCATGTGACCCCTTTAAGTATACTTAAGTAAAGTTCAAGTATATTTTAAGTATACTTTATGTAGTAAGTATACAAATATCAGTGTACTGGTAGTATATTTGTTAAGTGTACTATTTCAATACTCCTTGGGGCTAAATTGGCCCACATTCTAATATTTAAAAGTATTCTCTTAAGTATACCTTAAGTAGTAGTAAACTTTGAGTACACAACTAATTCACCTCTATGTTTTCAGTTTGATCATGTTAGATTACGTGTGGAATCATCTGTTTTTTTTTTTTTTTTTTTTAGTTTCTACTTCGCTAGTTTTGGAAATTCTGTACAGAAGATGTGTAATAGCGCCCCCTACCATATTACAATGAAAACATTCTCGGAGCAAGTATACTGTAGGTTAAATCAATTTAGACTTTTTCGAAGAATAAGTATACTTAAATTTAATTTTAAATGTATTTCTGAGAAGTGCATAACAAGTACACAATTTTTTAGTTTAAAAGAAGTATTCTAAAAGCACACTTAAACTTTTTTTTTTTTTTTTTTGTAAAGGTAATGATTAAGGCAGTGTTGCTGTAATGTGATGTTGCAGTTTTTGCAAATTCAGTAAGAGTAGAAATATTGTGTGCTGGTGCAGCTGAAAGGGGGGAAAAAAACTTTAAAATGGAAGGCAGGTGTGAAATTACTCATTTGTCACAAATTACTATTTAGTCACAGAAATCATGATGATGCCCCTGCTGAGCTTTACCAACACAGTGGCCAGTGATTTGTCTGGTCTTGCTTATAATTGTCCTTAGAGTATAAGGATCTATCACCTATCAGTGATTTTTCTACTATTTATTGTATTTGTAGTCAAAACTGATTATTTTATGTCTTTTTAGCAAGGTTTGTACAGCACAGTGGTCAACTACTGTTGTTTTTCATTGTGCTTTATAAATAAATTTTGATTTGATTCCTGGTGTGATAAAACATAATTGTCTCTGTGTGAAAAACAGCATTGGCAGTTAGATTATTGACATATGATTTTGGAAGGAAAGCAGGTGGAGCAATTTTTTGTGTGTTATTTCAATTATTTAAACTTTTTGGGGCTTCTCAGCATGACTGAAATTAAGCTCATATTGTTAAAAGCTGATGATAAATCCTCCATTAATATTCATTTACCTCTGTTTATCTGAAACAGAAATAATGAGCACGTCCTCCATTTCACATTACGGGGGATTTTTGTTCTTTGGCATCTCTTGGGAGGCTGCTCTGCATCTATTTGGCACAGATATACAGCAAGTAATTCTCGTGGAGGAGCTCAAATTTGTCTTTGTGGCTAACAATGGAACGCTCAAGGCATTGATTCTGTTCATGGACTTTTAAAGTGTGATACAGTGCAAGGTTATTTAGCTGATCAAAAAATATTTGGTCGCTCGAGCCAGTCCAACATGCATTTGATTCAGATTTTATGTGAATAGCTTACAATAAGTCGCTCCAAGTGTGAAATGAGCTGAACTGATTTGTACGGACAGTGGATGGGTTTGAGCCTTTAGCTGGATGATTCATGGCCGCCTCAGACACTTTGTAATGATAATAGTGACATCCGCCGGGTGCTGATATCATTCTGAAGGAAAGTTTTTGTCATGCACCAAGAAAATAATTCGAACAAGAGGATTTATGGAATGCGGCTACGCTTCTTGTTTAAAGTTTAAGACATTTTCTCTGTAGAATTATGATTACTAAACTAGCATTGTCCTTCTCCCTTCAAAGCAAAAAATTGTCTTGTCTGTGTTTCTTTGTGGATATATTTAGTGGATGATTAGTATTGCTGTAAGTGTGTGTGTGTATGTGTACAATTATATATATATATATATATATATATATATATATATATATATATATATATATATATATATATATATATATATATATATATATATATATATATATATATATATATATATATATATATATATACTTTTTTGCATCTGATTCATGAATCATTTTGTTTTCTTATTTAAAAGAGGTGATGATGAATTATGCAAATTATGTTCATGTTGTCTTTCATACTTCAAACACAGTGTCCTATGAATATGTGCTGCCAGTAATGTTTCTATTAAAATGAAGTGATTTGCTTTATCCGGAAAGTGTTGTTTGTAGTTGATGCAGTTTACATGCACTTTCATTTACTGTGATATTTTAACACCTGTGCCATTTTGGAAAGCAATTAACAAAACTACTCACAGCATGCCATGAAAATACTGTTTTATGCCTTGTTTTAAAGTATTTCATGCAGTTGTTTTCTTCAGCCTCATCCAATACAACTATGCATATTCAAAGATTTTAACTTTTCTCTGTGTAACAATACTCCAGCATTTATGTGACAGTTCCACAGTCACAATTGCACGTCATAGCATGGCAATTACAGTGAGCCTAAAATAAGCTTTTCCATTAACATCTAACCTGTATTTGAACCAAATGAGACTGTCAGTAACAAAAACTGTTCTACTATATGTAATATCCCAAAAGAGAAGAATGAAGCATCCAATGAGAGATAATGTAGCGCTGACATAAGAAATCAGTGTCAGTGAGCAACTTCTTTTGAGAAGTACATTGTGCTATTTTTGACATATGCTTGACAGACATTTCTTTGAGATCAGGCATATGGGTTCAGAAATGTACATTGTTATAGATAAGCCAGGTTATAGTGATAGTTGAATGCCCTTTAGAATAAAAGGAAGACCTCATGGGATATTTTTGTTTCACCATTCCACAAGCTTAAGTACTAAATTTAGGATTAAAAAAATACCAAAACTAAATAGAAAACTTATTTTGCTTGAAGTGCAATACTTTAGATACAACAAGGACATGAATAATTAACATTTGAAATTCCACACTATACAACCGCACACTGTTATGAAAGACCAAAAATAAACAAGTTAAAAAGATTTCATTAGTCTAATAAAGCATTAGAATGGAAACAGGCTTATTTTCTCCCTCATTATAATGTAGGATGCATGCACAAATAAAATTCAGTCACCAAGAGAGAGAACTTTCAGAAATGGGCAATGAGATTAACTGGCCTATTATTAATGTTACAGCCATAAAACAGTGATGTGATAGGACAAACCGCAGAGATGAGAGTGCTTCTCAAGGACGAGTCGATGGAGGGTTGGGCGACCGGGGAGAGCTGACGAGCACGCAGACTGACACAACCTTAGTCGAGCAAGGCTGCACTTTAAAGTCACCCTGGGCCGCCACGTGGAAGCCCCTGAATAGTTGACGGGGCTCAAGACGCGTGTTTCAAAAGTGATTATTTTCCACGACATTCTCAGCAGAGTTATTTGAGGGCAGGGTTTGTTTAGCATCTGTGTAATGTAATGAGAACAGAGATAATGTGCATTTCCTTTCAAAAGCGATTGTGTTTCACTTGAAAATCGAATTGAAATCGTTGTTGCATCTGTCATTTGCAATTGAAAAAGCAATTATAGGTTAGCGACAGTTGCTGCAAGTGTAGTACAACTCGCAATTAAATTGGCACTTTTGAATGTGCGTGTCACACAAGCTGTTATCAAACCATACAGTTTTATAACAGGTTGTTGCACATTAAGAAACCAGTTAGGGTCCTGTTATGGAGGTTTGTGGCAAGTTTGTTCATTTAGTTCTTTAAAAGAGCCCATCAAAATGTCAGAAAAAGCTTTTCCAGGACACTTTCATTTATAGAAGTTTTGCAAATTTGCCCTGAATGCATTTTAATTACTTCATTTTAATTGACTTCCTAGACGGTCTGTCTCATTTTGCTCTATCTGTTAAAACATGACATTCAGCGCAGAGCTCAGTAAGATGTTTCGACTTGGCCATAAAATTTGAAAGCCGGATCACTTTGAATGAGTTTCAAATGCAGAGAGGGAATTCGCTAGTTCACTGATAGCACCAAATTTCATGCGCTGTCTGTGTTGTTTTCAGGTTCGCTAAACAAGTTATGCAAATCAGGTAATGGCGCAAACGTACCCACAAAATCTGAAGGCAATTTGCACGCTACAATTCCTGTTCTTGCGGGCTGGTTCTGAGTGCTTGTGGAAGGATGCAGCAGTCTTCTGCAGTCTGACTCCATAAATATAAAGGCACAAGATATAATGAGCTTAATTTGCATAGAAACAAGGCGTGTTTGTGCTACAAAAATGCAAATGACAATTTAAATAAAGTGCAACGTCCAGTGTTAAACTGGATTGCAGGTAGTTAAGATGCAGATTTCTCTGCTGAAGGGGCTGAAGTGGCACAACTTTCAACTAGAGTTTGAATCGGATGTTGTAGAGAGACTCTTTTTTCCCCACTTGGGAGATAAATAAGCGATAAAAACAATTAGAGCGGAGATGATTTTACCTCCAAAAATGAGTACAGACACTGACCTTGCTCTGAGTTATTTTTGAGATCATTTCTCAAGGCGTTATTCTCTGACGCGTCATCCTTAAAGCAAATGATGATTTCTCTTTGTTCCCACGTGATTATGCTAACGAATGCTAATTTCATTTTCACCCGATGCATAAGCAGTCTCTGCTCGCTTTTACAATTTCTATTCCTTTGATTACTATCACAAGTAACCTTGGCATTATCTATTAGAATCATCTTTGATGCAATGGAAACTGGAACATGAAAGAAATGTCATCAATGTTTATGAAGAGTACCCTAATTTGGTGGCGTTCTCCTGTGAAATGCAAATGTTGCAATGACACCCTTGCTGGAAGTTGTCAACTTTGCTTAATCCTTTTATTTTTCCAAACGCCTTGGATAAATGTTAAATCGTGAGTTTTTCAAGGCTGGTCGCATTCAATTACAGGAGGAAGACTGGAAATCACCCGCTTCTTGCTTCAAAGAACCTAAATGCAAAAATCCCAAACTACTCGATTTTAATTTGTTTTGTTTTGTTTACCCGCCAAAGACTCTTTTCTTAAAATCTGGTATAAAACAAAGTTTTTTTTATTTAATTTCATTTTTAATTTTTCCCTCACCAAAGATCCATATCTTAAAGTCTGCGATAAAACAAAGATCTCAAATGCCCACATCCGTCTAACTTTTATTTTATTAAGGCAATTTATTATAATTATACATTATTATGCATTATTATTACTTATATACAATTTGCATTTAACATCTTAAAAATGTTGCTGAAGTCCCTATGTGAATGTATGAGGTTTACTGTTGCGTTATAATGGATAAACACCTTGGCATGATCACTGATTCTATGCATAGACATTAGGTAGCATGGTCATAATTTATGCAAAGAAAGTCATTTGATCCTTTTACCTCCATAGTAATGAGGCTTATTGGATTTACACGTGCATTGAAGCCTTTAAAGGCAGCGATAAGAGAATTTGTATTGGCTAGATACAGTATTTTATACACATGACAATTTTCCCTTATCATGACTGCCAGAACTTCCAGACCAAAGCACAGCGAGGCGTCTAAAAGCAAGACGTCCCCCCTCCCACCTTTCCCACACATCGACTGAAACACTTTTACAATAGGTAACTTGATTACAGCATTTCAGTATTGCTTTCTGGAATTTGCCCAGATGGGTAAATCAAGTTCGCAGACAATAATAACTAAACTGCAGAGAATTCAATACATTCCCTCAATACCGGTGGCACATAAAAAGCTGCGACACCTCATGCAGTATCACAGAGGAGAGTGGAACTCAAAGCACACAAGTCATAATGGGATGTGACAGACAAATCAGAGGCACTCAGGAAATTTTCCCCACACAAGGAATCAATAGCAACACCCCACCTGAGCAGCCCTTCTTCTCCTCTGCCCTCTATCTCACTACCTCATTCTTTAGACGACAGGAAGCTGGAGACAATTTCCCAAATATAATTTTTTTAACAGAAAGCAGGATTGAGGCAAACAGGTGATGGCACATCTCAAAGGATACTTTAAGTAAAAAAAAAAAAAAAATTCATCCAGGAACTGATATAGAAAAAACGTGTTTTCCATTAGAAATGGTCATTGTGTGGCTTTATTAATTGGCAATTGAGCAGGTTTCTCTGTGTATTTCACGCTGAATGGTTTTTGTAGTATAGGATTTGCTGTTAGTTTTGGACCACAGCCTGAGCTCATTTTCTTGAAGGGTGGTTGAGAAAATGGGTTTTACTCCTTATAGCGGTTGCATGTGAGATCAAAAGAGTCTTTAATTGGTATCGTGTTTTTTGTGATGTGATGAGTGCAACATAATTCCTCCTTTCAAGCATATCTAAAGATAAAACAGAGTTTAGGTCAAAGTTTTTCATGTAAGAGTTTTGTAGTCTGGAATGCATTTCGTCTGGTGTCTTGGAGATGTGAATATTTAATGCAAGAAGTTGTGTTCGGTGCACCGAGCGATGGATTTTGTTGATCTCATGGGTAAGACTGCAACTGGATCCTCCATTACATCCATGTCCAATGTCTTCGTTAAAGATATACAGTACTTAAATAATTTAAATATTCTAATTATTATAATTTAAAAAGTTTAAAAATAATAATGTTTTGACATATTAAAAGTCTATGTTCAACATGGCTGCACTTATTTTATAAATAATATAATAAAACATTATATTGAATTATTATTTTTTTTCTTACTTTTCTGTTTTAGTGTATTTTAAAATAAAGAGACAAAATTAACATAAAATAGCGTACTGTTTATGAAGAGAGTTTCAAATCAGCCATTTAGGAACCATTTAAATGTTGCCTTTAAATGTAGCTATGTAGACAACTAATTATGTTATATATGAGCATACATTACAATTCCATATATTAAATTGTCATATAAAGTTAAAACACACATGAAACCTAGGCACTGGAATATATATACAGTATATACATATTGCCAAAAAAGACATCTGTGTGTAAAATATTATGTCATGTACCAAATGATAAAATGTTAAATATGTTATTAAATTTAAAAGATAGACTAAAGTCCACTAAGGTCCTCTGTGGTATGGTGTACTCATTGGGTGCAGAGGGAGGGGTTGCTCACGCTCTGTGAATTTAAGCGACAGCGCTGATATGTAGTTTAGTGTTTATCTCAAGGGGACGAGTGTGTGAGAGCAAGACTGTGATCTTAGTTATCAGCACATTTACTTGTGATTGAATCTGCCTGTTACCCCATCAGCTGGTCTCTAGCAAAATCGCTCAGACACACACAAACACACACACACACACACACACACACACACAAGTTGAGCTCTGTTAGTCTTGTTAAATATCGGTATGCACTGAATAAACTTGCTCCCCATCGCCACTGGGCCATAGAGACAATTTAACATTTAGCAGGTACATGTCATGCCTCATTCAGACACTAATTTGTATTTTACTCTGAGTTGTCCAATGTGTCTTTCTGTGTACAAATGAACAGAAATCCTGCATTTTTCTCTTTTTACTCACTAACACAATGTATTTATCCCTCAGAGCAAAGCAAATGAAAAGGTAAATATGATTTGCAATTATATCTCACAACTGCATGTGTGATCTATAAATGCATTTACAGTATGTCTCCTTTGAGCAGCATTAAACTGTTTGTGTAAAGACACATACATAACACTTTAAAAATGCATCTGTGCCACCTTTGCTGTGTAAATTTGCCACTTTATGTCTCATCATTGTGACTTTATATATAACATCTGCAAATATTTTTTACAATGTGACTTTATTTGCCACAATCAGTGTTATTTGAGTAGAGATATTATTATAGTTTTTATACATTTTTTAAATTAGTTTTTAGTTGTATATTTGTTGGTATGGTATTTTTTGTAGTTTATTTTATTTGTATTAATTTAAATTTTAGTCTTCACTTTAAGTTTTAGCTTTTTTATTATATCATGTTAAACTAAATTAAAACAATATTTTTTATAGTTTGTTACTTTTATTATATTTATCTATTTATAATTTGTTTTATTTAGAATAATCACAATACATACATATTATGTAATCAAATACATAATACATATTATGTAATCAAATACATATACTATTAATATAAATATATATGTATGTATTATAATATTTTTTATCTGATTCTTTATCTTCCAATACTTGTTGTATTTTTTATTTAGGTGAATTGGTCTTTCATAACCCCACATTCAGTATTTCTTTATTTTGGCAGCATTTATAGTAAGACATAACAGAATGTTGGGAAGTCATTCATTTTGAATGATGTCAGCCAGGAGCAAATAACAGTTTTCATTATTGCATTTGAGTTCGGAATGTTCAATTTAACAGGAAGAGAGCCCACAATCTTATGCTGCTCCTGATAGGTACAAAAATGTTTCCAAGGAGACATAGTGATTGTTTTCATCCTTATTATTAAAGTGGTCTGTTTCTCGCTTTTACCATACCCTCAGAGCCATTTCATTTCTTCCAACCTTGAATCATACGGTTCTTGTGTGGTCTATGCTTTTGTTTCGGTAGACACAGTAGAGTATGTTTCATCTTTATGCAGAATTGGATTGCAGGTTGTTGATGGGGTTCGCTGATGAACGCTTTGTACTTCTACATGTCAGATAACTTGTTAGGACTGTTAGCTCATCAATGGTACTTATTTATTCTCTTAAGGATCTCTATTGCCATGGCAACCATTCTGAACCTGAATGGAACTGGGTTGGAAAAAAAGACTGAATTTTAGAATCTGCATTTTAATTTTAACATTTATCTTATTATGGTGAAAGGGCAGTTTGATAATTAAGGTGTTTAATTGCATGGCTACAGCTCTCTGTGGCTGCACTGGGGACGGTAAGGAAATCCATAGAGTGTACGGGCATATGGTGCTTCATAATTTAAATGGTTATTTTTGTCTGTGGTTGTCGGGTTCCTGGAGAAAATATGCAGAGATGTTGAAAACAGCCATGGTGCATAAATTCAACTGATTAGATGGTTAGTATGGCACTGCTCTCCATTTTTGGGGATTGATGCACTGCATTAAATGTTTACATGATGCAAATAACCTATACTATAGTCACGTTGACGTGAGATTATTCAGACATGGGAATTTGCACTATTCGATTTGTTTGCAGTAAAAATGCATCAAGGCTGTTATTCTTGCGGTTCTAAAGGAAGAAAACCATTGACTGAAGTCATGCACAGTTTCATACTGTATATGGCTCATCCCATAGGTTAACTATTAATACACATAAATTATATTAAGGAACCTATAATACACCCGGCGCAATGCGATGCAAGGTGCGGCGCAAGTGTGTTTGCTAGTTTCAGTCTGGCGATGTTCGCATTTTCCCATCCAGTGCCACGTCGTTTAATTAGCAAATGCATTTGCACCCATTTGTGCGCCCATGGGCATACTGGTCTAAAAAGAGGTGTGTTCAGGCGCATTGCTGGTGCATTGATGGCACGTTACGCCCAAAAAAAACGCCCATTACTCATTAAGAGAATAATGACGACCCGTTTAGACAATGCAACCGGGCGCTAACCATTTTTCCATCGTTAAAATAGCAAAAGTGGATTTGGACACGCCCTCAGGGTACCTGCACTGTGCACTTTACACTTTGCATTTAGATCGTTAAAATAGGGCCGTAAATATTTAATTAAATAAAATACATGGAAATCACAAAATCCAATGAAATAAAAATAAAATAAAAAATGCTATTTGTTAAGCAATATTCTTAGGATATATGTATATATTTTTGTTGTTCATTAGGGATGCATGAAAAAATATCAGCACGACAAATATTGTATCAGCGTACAATAAATATTTTGCCGATATTTATTGTGCATCCCTATTGTTCATTCAAACTGTTAAAAAATGCCAATCGTGTTTAACTGGTAATATATTTATGTTTTTCTCTGTGTCCTCAGTATCACTTAATATCTTTTTAGTATTCAGTAATGTGTTTTAAAAAACAAAAGGCGGACCTTTAATGACATCATCCTCCAGGAAGTGATATCATTTTAGTGGGACAACAGCAACACAAACATCAGTAAGTTTTTAGGATTTGATTAAATTAATGTTGTGTGTTTTGTGATATATAATTGGTTTCTAAATATTAAATCCTCTGGTACGATTGCAGATATATATATATATATATATATATATATATATATATATATATATATATATATATATATATATATATATATATATATATTAATCTCAACATTACGTATACCTTAAGATACTTAACATTTATTTACTTCATTTTCTTGCTGCTTGTGTTGAGCTTGATCTAAGAATAAGCGCAATATAATGTCAAGGATACAGATCTAACTGAAGCGAGTTTGCTGTATTATACTTAGGCATTTCTTGATGTGAGATGGTAGCTCTCAAGGCGACAGATGCTTGTCCCAATCTGGGAATTCAAGTCCTCAAGTCCACAAGTGTACTTCACTGCGTCTCCCATGCTCATCAGCTCAGTGAAGAAGACCTTGGCTGTCATCAGCATGTTGCTTCAACACTGAGGTGCAATGATTGCAGCTTTCTTCTCTGATTAGCGGTGACAAATTAGAGAAACAAAACAGAGGGTGAGAGGGATCTTTGTTTTGTGTGTGAGAGAATAACTCATCAGCTGTTTAAATGAAAGATAGAAGTAAAAACAATATTTGTTGAACATGAGATAAGACACTGATCTGAACAATTTTTTATTTATTGATAAATGATGTAAAATAATAATAAGGTATTTTGATATAGTTGTAGCATGTAGTGGGGTTTGAAAGTATAAGGACCATTTTTTATAAAATAAAAATAATAATAATAAAAATAAATTAATTAATGAAGAACTTTTGTTACCAGTGTAAGAATTCAACTGAATGTTAAATGTAAAAATATACATGCATTTTACTTTTATATTTTATTTCATACAGTTCATTTGTTTTAATTTTTTTAAACCCTAAAACTTATTAAACTTATTTGAAGGGTTAAATTAAATTTGTATTCCACAGTGCGGGCTTTGGACCCGACTTTATTCAACTCAATAAAATAAAATACAATTTAAATAAATAAATAAATTAATATAAATATTATTATTATTATTATTATTATTATTATTATTATTATTATTATTATTGTTATTATTATTGTTATTATTATTATTGTCATGCTGGTTTGTAGTCCAAACATTTTAGCCATTCACTGCACTTTGCTATTCTTCTACTTATTTTCCTATAGCAGCTAATGAATCATACATCTTGCACATTCAAAGAAAATAGCTTAAAGCTGAAAATTATTTTTTTTAGAGCTTGCTTTTGTTTTGTTTTGTTTGTCTTATGGAGAACTTGGTTAATCAGGCTAAGATTAGATTAATTGCTACAATTCTTATCGCAGATGTATAGAATTGATCCAAGATCATGTAAAGAACCATACAGAAAATGATTAATTGGTTCAGAGAGACCATCCCCTATAGCGGTGAAATATTGAAATTTTGCAGCAACTATAGTGTAACAAAGCCTTGTCTACTGAAAACACGTGACTTTAGCAGTTTGATACATGCTTCAAAACACTGGTTCGAAACAAATGATTCACAAAGCTTCACGAAGCAGTGTTTCGAAAGCACCCATCACCAGTTCTGTGGGGATTTGTTTCATTAGCATCAAAAATGCTTTATTAAATCCTGTGTGTGTGTGTGATTGCAATAATGTTGGGGTTTTTGTCAGTGTGGTCAAGTGTAACGGCTAATCAGTGCTGTTTTCATTCTGGTGGAGTGTTGTTCACAACTGTTCCTGAATCAGCCCCCTACGGGTGCGTATGGATCACACCTTTGACCCCCCACTGAAAAATTCCCAAGCGTAGGAGCCCCACCAGCTGAGAGCTATTTTGTTCATGATCAGATAGCTGCTGCAGTCTCTAACCCAGAGGTCAGGGCTGCGGGTGGGTGCTGGCGTGGGCTAAATCACCGATTTAATCAGTGATTGCTCACTCTCCTGTCCGGGCTTATCACAGCAGGGCTTGCGAGAGGGCTGCACGCTTGCACAGACCTTTTATCCAGAGTGGCAATATATATGTGGGATCTCTGTTGCATCCTTGAGGTGAATTTCACCCTACATTTCCCATCCATGCTGCGGACCACTCCAGTGCATCTTCCACCTTCTGTCATTTGCATTGCTTATGGATGCTGGATGGAATGAGAGTTTGTTTGAGCTGGATTGGTCCTGACATATGTTGCTGGCACAGCAGTAAAATGTTATAGATAGAGGTTAATGAATTACAGCTTATTGGCGCATTTATCCCAGACTACAACAGGGTGCTAGAGGACCTACATGTTGAGGGTGGCATAGACACAGAATCGATATTTTTTTTACAAACACTTTGCTTTTGAGTTACAATGTCATACCTGGTTTATTTTATAAATGGCTTGAGGCCCATTATTTCCAGCTACCAGAATGAGATCACTGAACAGCATAACCAGTAAACAACAGTGAGGGGTTTGCTGTAATTCTGCCACTTATTTAATGGTGATGTGTGTAATTTCTACTGTCTATTGTAAAAAATTGTTCCATCTGATCTTTTGGAAGGTATATTTAATAAGCATTTAGACCAAATTTCTAGCATATATCTATTATCCCTATTTAATCTTCTCAAACACTGATAATTGCAGCCCTTGGTAAATCATACTCTCAGTGTGCCAGTAGAATATCTCACATCCAGATTGTTCCAGCTCAAAGACTTTGAACATAACAGATTTTAGATGCATTGTCAGTTTAAAGTACATTAACAACTAGCTCAAATAACAGCTGGGCTGGATAGCAGTTTATCAGTACAGTTGTTAGTGATAAATATAGGACAGAATCTTGTGTATCTGCTTTTCCTAGAACGGTTTTGATTGAATGGTTCCTAGCAGATGCTTTTGGTTTGAATAGTTCTCTTCAGTATTATTTGCCCATCAGAGGCAGTCCGGGTTCTCACAAAACGTTTGGAAGCGAGAGGGAGTGACGTCACCAGATGTTTCCCAACTGCGCAGTCTATGGCTCCGCCTTGCCCTAATTTTCACCTACATGAGTTCTTACTAGTACGGAGCCCTGCACATGACATGCAAGAAAAAATATTAGGCTAAATCATGTGCACAATTTACTAATTCTTTCCCTCAATGTACTAAAACCTGCACACGATTACTATTGCGTTCCCTTGAGTTACAATTTTGTTCACTCAATTTAAAAATTGTGCGCAAGATTTCTTAATTCGTTCGCTCAATTTGCTAAACCGTGCACACGATTTGGCAAATCGAGGGAACGGAAGAGTAAATCAAGGGAATGCAATAGTAATCGTGTACACATTTTAGTACATTAATTGAACGATTTAGTAAATCATGCAAACAATTTATTTATTTTTTCTTGCCTGTCATGTGCAGGGCTCCGTATTCTAGCATCTTCTCTAAAAAATGTTTTAAGAATATAAACGTGATGGTTTTTTACTGTCAGCTTTAGATGAAAGGGCTTTTATTGAGTGCTTTTTCAGAAAGCTTTTTGCTCTTTCTCCATATTTAATTTAAGGTTGCACAAACTTTGGCTCAATATTCGGCATTTAACTATGATTGACTTCTATTATAGCAGGAAATTGTAATGATGCTTAATACTCTGTTACTTGATGCTCTGCAAAACTTTGTAACTACCATTTTGTGCCATTAAAGTAATGTAGGCCTTCTGTGAGTGAATGGAGCATGTCAGCCGAAGCGAGGTCTGTCTTTGGATATTGTCTATCTGTTCCAAAAAGGACAAAAAGGTTTCCATTGAATTATTGAACAACCCAGGTCTTGCATTTGCTGTCAGCATTTAAAGTGGCCAAAACTTAAAGTTATTTTAGTTTTAAAATGCTGCAGGGACAAGGGACATTGACATTCTATCATTCTATCATCTCATCATCATTCTGATCATGTAGGGTCAATGCGAAATAACGACTGCATTTCCCCTAACAAGGACAAAGTACTGTAGGACATATTCCTGGATCAGCATTGTTGTTCCTGGAGCAAAATTAATTTCAACCAATCAACGCATTTAGATTTGGCAGAGTTACGCTGAAGTGTAGTGGCCTTCTGAAATGAAGAGTAACAAACATTCATGTTTAGTCCGATATAAATTGCATTCCGTATCTACTTGGTATTTACATGATTTCTGGTTTAAAGACATATGGGACAACATTCAAATTATAATATGTTCACTATGTTTATTTAAAGCAAACTGTTGAGTATGGTGGATTGGAATGTTATTGCAGGAATGCAGGAACAGGTTCTGCTTTTGTAAATTTTGTAAGTCTGCTTTATCTGTAGGTTGACTCATTCTGCTTAAACTAACACTAAGGCTAATAATATATGGGAAATTAAGTTAAATGAATTCAATTTAAGTTGTTCTGCAATAGTTTTAGTGCTCTGAAAGTTTCCTATGGAACGGCATATAAATGTTTGAAGACATTTCATATTCTCTATTAGTGCTGGTGAACATCAAAGGGCATTCAAAAATACACAGTAAATCAAAAACGCTTAGCAAGGATGCTTTTTTCAAACCTTAATCATTTATACACAAAACTCAAGTATATTTAAGAGTTTCTGAGTTATCAATTATGTTTTTGTGTTGGAATATAGAAGAGCTGGCGCACAATGATCTCTCCCTCCCCTTTTTGTTTAATGCACAAGACCTTAATGTTTAGTTGCTTTTCATGCCCAGATGAATAGCGCAGCTGAGATAACTTGTTGGTTTGCCCCCCCACCCCCACCCCTGATTCATTCTTACAAATAATGAATTATGAATCATGGTGCATGCAGAGATGAAAGCAATGTGAGGGCATGTTTCCGCCCTGCAAGACGAGTGATATTAGCTTCTGCTTTGTGTGCCCCTAGTTTTGATGATGCATTAACAATAATTGTTCCAGCCATGTGAAACGGTCTGGATCTGAATATCAGCTTATCCGAGGAGGACGTTGAGACAATAATGTAAAAAAAAAAGGATACTTGCAGACTTTGCCAGTCAGATCATGTGACCATTTTGGCACTCACTAAATGCAGTGGGTTGGATTGCATCAGCAAACCATTGCATTGGTTTATGTTCTGAGATTGGAGTGAAAAATCCTGTCCTTACACTAATGGACGAATAAAGGAAGGCCTATCAATTTCTATCAAACAATTTATTTTTAAAGCATGAATGAATGAATGAGTGAAATTTACCATTGACTTTAGTATTGACTGTATTGTTTTGCTAATATTTTTCTTTGGCGCCTTTAATCATAGCAAAACAGACCTGTAGCCCATTTTTAGGTTATGAGGCACTACTTGAGATACACTATGATAAAACATACACTCGCAGTTTCATCCTGATATCCAGACTGCGTCAAAGTAATACACTCAGATATTTCAGTCTAATGGTCTTCATCTATTTGTTTGTGGCTTGGTTTTAACCGAGTCATTCATAATGGATGACTTGTGAATCATTTAGGATATGTACTGGGAACTATTCTTGTCTTCACTGAGATGCATCAGAACTCCTTAATAAAGCTAAACTAATATCACAGTGCAGGAGAATTAATGGCCACATTATGAAATATAAGAACTTGCCTTATGGCAATTCTGAATATGAAAACAATCATCTCTACAGAGTCTGTCATCTTAGGTTTCTCACATCATTGTCTAATATCTCACGATTGCGTTCGCCTCTGAATGTCATATCTAGATGCTTGCATATTAAAGTGAGTTTTTGCAGCATTGTAGATTTTTATTAAGTGATCTCTTTTACATATTCATTACTCAGAAACGTAACAGATATATCTTGACCTAGATCTGGCTGTTATAAATTCTGTTCTAAAAATGAATACTGCATACGCATCTGTGAATGAATGTCTTGATATGCATGTTGTTGCTGTGTTCAGAACAGCTTTGTAGGATAGGAACATTTTAAGTTTGCATGAAAGGAAAATGTCTCTTGTGCAGAAGGATATGAATAGCATCTCGTTCTGCTTCATGTAATTGTGCATGACCTGGTAGTCTTGCCAACAGTCCAAACAGATGCATGCATACTAACTTGTCTACACTTGATTAGAGCAATTGCCATATGTTACCCATTATAACATCAAACGAAGATTCCCACTGGATATGGTGGACCGTATGTAAATATGACCTCTGCTAAGCAAAGCAAAAAAAAAAAAGAAAAGCAAAAAAAGGGATACATTTATTTTAACGGTTATACTGTGTATATATATATATATATATATATATATATATATATATATATATATATATATATATATATATATATATATATATATATAAACATACACTCCTTTTAAATATTCTCTAATTTAACAAAAAAAAATGGTTTTGTTTCAAAGCAGATGCTCAGATTTAATTATTGTACGTATGTGACACTGTTTTGTAAGGGTAATTAGTTGTCTTACATATTCATACTTATGTTTGGTTATAATGTCACATATGAGTACTTTTACATATACAGATTTAGAAACTTTTATCGTCCTGTCAATGAAATGCTGGTGGGAACTGAATTACCAAAACATTTGTGAAGGTACAGCTACAGGTCACTGAGTTCAAGGTATTCAGAAACAACCCCAGAGCAGGACTTGTTTATCATTCAATAACGGAGAAACTTTGAATAATGTATCTCTAGTGCCTACTTTATGTATAAGTCAATCGAGATGGGACTTGTAACAAAAGTAAAGTAATCTGGATTCTTTTTATGGTGCATTCTCAAGAAAAGTAGGTAAAAAGTTGTAACTTGAATGGTACCCTAAAGTACAAAGGCTAAAAGGAATGTCTTTGTACCTTATTTACCTTATTTATTCCTTTAGAAGGATTTATTTTTTTATTTAAATTTTAACTGCTAAGTTTTAGTTGATTTGGTTTTTATTTTATGTAACTCTTGTATTATTCCAACCACGAAGATAGACTTGATAGATGAGCCATTGGAAATAAAAATAACTAACTATCTAACTAACTTCAACCCTTACAAAGTACATATTAGTGCCTTAAATGTACATAAGTACACTAAAAGTACTTATTAATACCTTTTTAAAAAATACCACCCCAGTTTTTAAGTACTTATCATCGAGGTTGCATCGAAAAATATGTTTTGTGTTTGTTCACAAATTATTTGTTACTTTTTTTACCTAATTTATTGAAAAATGTAATATTTAGCAAAAGTTTACAAAGCTGGCAATTCAAAGTCCCAAAAGCTATTCAATGAAATATTTGAAACAGTTGTATGCTTATAAAGTTGCATACACTGTATATAAAAGTTAATTTTAGAAGCTGTCAATTCATTTATATTATACCTCTCAGTCTATATCCAAACTTAAAAAAAAGACTGTACTATAACCTAACTTTTATTTACAAAAACCTAAGAATACTAATGAGATCATTTTGGTATTGCATAAGCTCTGAATTTAACAGTTGAAAAAATAGTCCTAATAAGAAGACAATTCCATGAAATTGGCTTCTGCCTGTGAATCATTAAAATAACTACTGCAATTTTTGGATAAACCCCTACAGTTCATGAATCTGAATGACTGCTGTGAAAATAAGGACTAAAGAATCTTTCGAAAAAGTAAAAGAAAATCAAATAAATTAGACACAGGGTGTTTGGTTGTCCTGGTGGGCACCGTTAGTTCAATTATCAGGAAGTTAAAGCTACATCAAAGTACAGTGACACTGTCTAGGAAAGGTCATCTCTAATAAATTCCTGCGTGAACATGATGGAGAGTTGGGAGAGAAGTCGCGGTGAGCTCAACAATCACTTCTAAAGGGGCTATGGAGTTCAGTAACAGAGAACAGAGTAAAAGTGTCAGCTGAATCTAGAGCTCTACATAACACCGGCTTGTATGGGAAGGTTGTACAAAAGAAGCCATTAGTCATTTTGACCCAGTCGGAATGTGGGAAATGATTTTGTGACCATGATGAGAGCAGGATGGAGCCTTTCAGGCAATATTTTCGAAAGTCATTCGAGTCAAACACCATGCCTACAGTCAAGTATGGCAGTGATAAGATCATGCTGCTTTTCATTAGCAAGGAATAGGCATCTTGTTCAAATCAAAGGAAGAATGGACGGTGCAAATGAACTGCTTCAGTTTGCTGAAAAACTAGAGCCTGAGAGAAAATTTTAGGCTAGATGAACGCAAGACCAAATTAACAGTGGAGTGGCTCAGATATGAAAGATAAATGTCCTGCCTTTTACTACCAAATTCCGTCTAATTTAGAGTGTGTCGCTGTTTGAAAATAGAGTTATTGATCTGTGAAGTATTTCATTCACCTGAAAAACATGAGCCAAGCAGACCAAAATAAATGTTGAGACATATCTACCCTAAATTATTATATATATGGAATGTATTATAACAGTACTTTACGTATATACATTTTTAAAATATATTTTATCTGTCTATGTGCATGTGACAGTATTAGTGAGGAATTCATATGTATTGTTTATATTTGTGTATGTTTGGATAGATTTCTGAATTGTAATGTACTTTGTTGTACATAAGTTTCACTCATATAGTTTGTGTGACAAAATTCTTATGACCAGTATTTGAAACTCATTTATGAAAAATGCTAGTAAATCAACCTTTAAGTTGTATGATTTCAATATATGAATAAGTCATAAACATAAAATTGTACACTAAGTAAATCTTTTTATGTAAATTTTTTATGTATCAGTGTCTGTCCAAACATTAAAAGTGTTTGCTCTAAAACCACTCTTCACAAATAATTAATACTTATTGCACACTAATTTAGTATTCATATGTTAAATGAATTTATCTAATTTAATCACATCATCTGTTGGTGGTAAAGACTTCAGATCAAGAGTTTGATGTGAGCCATTCTGTTCATCCTAAACAAAGTTTACTGGAATGTAGACCTATTTTAAAACATTTGGAGAAGATACATGATTGTATCTAATTATGGAAGGAGGGGGACTGAACATACTTATGATTATGATGTGTGAAAAGGGAAGCAATCAACCGTACTGGCTTATTTTTTAGCAGACACTTATCTGTTACTGAAGGATGAGGTTGGATGCAGTGAGGTGGGAATGAAACAGTTGGTGCAGCATGTATGATTCATTATTAGCAGAGCCTTGACATGGAGTTAAAGATTCTCTTGCTGACTGATTGGAAGGATGTGCAAAAATGAGCAGTTGATATCCTGACATTTAAGTTGTGGCGTTTGAGCACAGCAGTACTCTGGAGGATGGGCTGGGGGAAATATTGGTTTAAGCCAATGAGAAATTAAAATCATGGACAAAGGAGGAGGTTTTCAAGACCTTTAAAGAAGAAAAAATTATAAAAGTGATTTAAAACTATCAATAATCAATAATCAGTAGTTACGATTAGTCGGGTCAGAAAAGTGCTCTTTCCTGTTTAATGATTTGATTGTAAACATTTATTTTTAAACATTCCAAGCAATATATATTGGATATGGAACAAAAACATTAAGGGGATTTTGACTTTTTATTTCACAATTTGTACTTTTTTTTCCCCCTCTAACTTAGCATCTTGCAATTCTGTTTTTTCCCCACAATGGGATATCCATAACCAGTGGAAAGATAGTTGTGATATTTTACCTCAGAAATCAGACTTTTATATTGCAAGTTTATACAGTATGTCACTTTATAAAGTCAGATTTTATTGCATTATATACTCTCATCTATGTGTTACTTTCTCACAATTGACTTTTTTCTCTGATTTGCGATTTTTGTGTTTATCTTGCAATTTTGAGAAACAGAAAGAAAAAAAACAGTGCGATAAAAAGATACAAATATTAAGTACACTTGCATAAACCTTGGTACTCTCATATTTACCCTTTTAAAGATGAGCTGTTATTTCTATGTACGGTATTTGGTTTTCATCAAAATGTGAATACTTGCTAAGGCCAAAACAGCATACTCACTGGAAAAGATAAATAACACACAAAAAATTAATTCAAGATTTTTTGTAGATTTGTTACGAAAAGTCATTTTTACGCATATGTATGTTGGACACAATTCAGTAGAACCAACAAGATACTCCTGTGGCCTAATACTAACTTGGCTCGATTGTGCAATACAGGAAATGAAACAACTGTTCCTCATATACTCCAATATGTGTTTGATATCGCATCCGCCCTCCTAAAGTTCCCACCTCGCATAGCCCCGGATGATAATTCATCAACATTTCCTGCTTTACTTCCATTTGCTATAATTAGCATGTCCCCTGGCGTGTTGTTGAAGTCATCCTGACATCTCAGAGCCTTAATTTTGCTTCTCTGACTCTTTCATACCCACACCTGAGTCACCGACATGGTCTGACTCCCCATTGGCTGGACCGTCGCATGGCTTCTGCCTCATTACCATAGATATTTGAAGAGGATGATGCCTCCAGCTCAGCCAAGAGGTGCCACCTGGTCCTGCAGGACAGTGACCTTGTGTCACTCCATGGGGAGGCACAGTGCACCGCAGACATTTATACAAGATGGAAAAGCAATTTGTGGTCATGGGGTGTTTATTTATAGCAAGAAGGAGAGTAGTGAATTGGAAATGAAGCATTTATGTCATATGAGGTGTAGATCGCGCCAGAGCTGTTTATGTGCGAAGGCTGTGTTCAGCACCATGCAAACGTATGCAAGAAACAATTAGAAAAATTAGTTTAGCTCAGAGGCCTCTTAGCACCAGTGAGGTGTGAGAAACAATATTAGCACAAAACCACTTTACATTTTACAGATGCTTTTGTCCAAAGCAACTTATATTTCTTTTAAGTTATATTGTAACATAACATTTTAGAATAGGGACCTATTCTCACTATGAACTAGTTGCGTATTAGCATGCCTATTAACATATTGGCTGTTAATTAGTGCTTATAAAGCACACATTCTGCATAACCATATTCTACATCTCAGATGCTACCCAATACCTAAAATTAACAACTACAACTATTAACCCGTTTGCTTTCAAGCATCATCGGCGATCATTGTTGTTTTCAGATTATTGTTGTTTCACTTTCACAGCACGTTAATAAGCAGCAAACTAGGCGTTTAAGAGGGCAAAAGTCGTAATTAATGGTTTGTTAATGGCGAGAATTGGACCATAAGATATTTATCTTTTTTTTTTTCAGTTCTTGCTTTCCCTGAGAATCAAACCCATGACCTCGGTGTTGCTATGGGGAAGTCGTGCTATGGGGGAAGTCGTGGCCTAATGGTTAGAGGGTTGGACTCCCAATCGAAGGGTTGTGAGTTCTAGTCTCGGGCCGGACGGAATTGTGGGTGGGGGTAGTGCATGAACAGCTCTCTCTCCACCTTCAATACCACGACTTAGGTGCCCTTGAGCAAGGCATCGAACCCCCAACTGCTCCCCGGCGCCGCAGCATAAATGGCTGCCCACTGCTCCGGGTGTTGCTCACAGTGTGTGTGTGTGTGTGTGTTCACTGCTCTGTGTGTGTGCATTTCGGATGGGTTAAATGCAGAGCACAAATTTCTGAGTATGGGTCACCATACTTGGCTAAATGTCACTTCACTTCACTTCACTTCGCTAGTACCATGGTCTGCCGTTTGAGCTTCAGGAAGGCTTTAAATTTGCAGTTTTCAGAATTTATGGCCAAAATGTGGCTAAAACCACACATTTCTATAGTGTTATGATTATTTTAGTGAGGGAGGTGAGTGTTCTTCGTGATGATGGCAAATATCCCATCTATTTATTGATTTTATGTTGTTGTTTTGTTTTGCTGCAATAGTAGAACCTTATACCAAATTTTAAATGGTTTATTTTCCAAAGTCTCACAGTTTCTGTATTAATGAGTGTTTCGAGTTGCATTGCTAACAATATATTCTGCCTTACCAAACAGTTCTCGTTGTAACTCAGTAAGTAAACAAAAGAAAAAATATTTTGTAGACTGTTAGACTTCATATGTATGCACCACATAATGAGTCTATATAACTTCAAAGCACATCCATACTTTGAATAAACAGAAAAGCATGGCTCCAGTTCATAATATTTTTATCTTATTTATTTTGTATTAATTTTTTTATGGTGTTTAGATTTAACAGCGCCCATGGCTCCCCATTTTTCTTTCACACCTATCTTTAATGATATAAAGAGCACAGTGGTCGCACGCACATATAGTATATAAATAATTAAATATCGCTTCGTCCTTTGAAGTATGTATCATTTTGCTGAAACATCTAGGTTACCAAGAGCCAACTGAATTGATTTACTCAGAGGACACCACATAGAGAGGAGTGCGGTAAGACACCAATAGGTTTATAATTGTGTTAGCCCATATCTTTGTGATTGTGCTTGAGGTTTGTAACTGCAGATATTTTTTCCCTTACTCTTCTTTTGGGAGATGGTTGAAGACAAGAAGCAAATCTGGCCCATATATCTCTAGATGTGCTTATAAAAAACCTTTGATGGAGTTGTTTTTATATCTCTTTTTTAGGTCAGATATTCAAAGGTAAAAAAGAAGAAGAAGAAGAAGAAGAAGAACACAAGCTGCTGTTTTGCTTTGTTTAATATGACAGGATTGTTCCAGGAATTGACAGGATGTGTGATTAATAGTTATTCAAACATTATTGAATTTTTATGTGTACAGTTTTGGTTTTGTATAATTAGTTTGAAAGCTGTACATACATTCAAAATTGCCAAGCCTGTATCCTGCTTTAATGTTTCCAGTATATTCTTCTATCCAATTTTTCTTCTATCAAAATGAATTGTATTTTTATGTTCTTGGTGTCATTTGCATATGGACAAACAAAAATTACATTTACATTTAGTCATTTTGTAGACACTTTTGTCCAAAGCAACTTACAATTGGGGAATACATAAAGTGATTCTTCTTAAAGAGGCATACAGACACAGGAAGTGCTCGTAATATCACGTTTTAGGCATTTGTTCAAATAAGTAAGTAATATATATATATATTTTTTTTTTTTTTTTTGTAGTGTCAAAAGAGATGAGTTTTCAGCTGTTGTGTGGAAATTGTCATGGATTCAGCATTCCAGGGTGGAAGTTCATTCCATCAGCCAGGAATGGTGAATGAGAATGTTCTGGAAAGTGAATTTGAGCCTCGCTTTAATGGTACCACGAGGCGTCACTCACTAGATCTCAGACTTCTGGAGGGGATGTAGAGTTGTAATAGTGAGTGGAAGTAGGCAGGTGCTGAGCCTGTGGCTGTTCTATATGCAAGCATCAATGTCTTGAACTTGATGCGCCCACAACTGGTAGCCAGTGCAAGGAGATAAAGAGAGGTTAACATGGGCTCTTTTTGGCTCATTGCATTCTGAATCATTTGTAGAGGTTTGATTGTGCTTGATGGAAGTCCAGCCAGAAGATCATTGCAGTAGTCCAGTCCAGAAATGACAAGGGTTGT
>NW_020523720.1:30000-90696 GCF_003368295.1 Carassius auratus | reverse complement strand
ACAATAAATTTTTTGAGTAAATTAACTAAAATTATGCTATATTTTTAAGAACACTTTATTTTAGCCTTATTTTAAGGCAGCGTCGCATGTATATATTTAGAAGACATAGCAATCCCAGAATGAAAATAGAATACTAAAATACAAACATGCTTTTTGATAACTTTTGGTCCCTTACTTCTATATGATAAATAACTTTTGCACTGATTTAGGTTGCTACTTCATATATTAATAGTCAATATTAAATTTACACTCAAGTATAAATGTCCTAAAGCAAAACTACAAATTACAATTATATATTTTGACCTATTTTAAACTTTTTATATCTTCTTTCTAACCAGAACTTTTTATTAATTCAAGCAAATCAAAAATGCATTGCTTACTTAATAATAGACTATTTTGCATTTACATGCTAATTTCTTATTCAAAATGTTATTTTTGTTTTTTATTAATATCCTGGCGTAAGTTACAAATGTAAAATAATGACTTGAAAAAAAAATCCCACTGAACATTTGATTACTCCAATGAAATTGTTTTGCGACAACACCATAAACATACATGCTATATAAAGCAAAAAATTAAAATGGCTTTTAAAGCATCTGACAGACCCTATAGCAGCAGGGTGACTAGTGTTCGTTCTCGGTGTAAAAGTATTTCTTCTCATTCTGACGATTAAAGAATTGTATCCTGTGTAGGATCCTGTGTAATTAGACAGTGGGGCAGAAATCAACACAGGGTTCAAGGGGTTGTGTCACCTGGCAGTAAGCAGCCTTGACACTCGATAAATGGAAGACATAAACGTGTCAAAACTCAATCTTCTCTCATGTCAGCAACCATTGCCAACAATCGATTAGTGTAGAAGCTTTTTGTTTCCTTCATTTCTGTGCTCCCATCTATCAGTTCCTCAGGCTGCTCTGGGACGTAGCTAAAAAAGGCTCAGCCTCCTCCAGCCAAAGCACAACACTAAACATGAATAGAAATGCCATAGCAGGTCTCAGATCAGCGATAAACGTGTCAAACCTATTATCTAAGAGAACTAATAATAATATGTTTGCCATAAGGTAAATAAAAGATATACCATTATCTTTGAAAATGATAAATAATGGGAAAATAATAATAATTATTATTATTATTGTTATTAATTATTATTGTCATTTTGGCTTACTTCTGCATGGCAAATAACTTTGGTACTATTTTGGGTCGCCACTTTATGTTCATATTCATATTTGTGGCCTAAAGCAAAACCAGATGAGAACCAATGCTGTACAGTCCTAAAAATATTACTGCTGCTGCTGCTGCTAACTTACTAAATAAATAAAATTTCTTTATTTGAAAAGGCATTGAAGATGATGGCAAACACTTTATTTACTGTACTACTACTACTACTAATAATAATAATACATGCATATTCGTATCTGTGACTGAAAGCAAAACCAATTGAGAACCAATATTAAAACTACTGATAAAAAATAAAATACAACAAATAAATAAATAAATGGATAATTGTTTATTTATTCAAAAATACAATGAAAAAGACAAAAAAAGTCAAATTATTTACCGTATGATGCACCATGAAATCTGAAATTTGTTAAATGTTCAGTGAAATCTTCAGTGAAATCTTTATTATTATTATTTATTTTATTTTTTATATTATCTTGGTGTGTTACAAATTTGATAGTTACAAAAAATTAAATAATTTCACTGAACATTTAACAAATTTCAGATTTCATGGTACATCATTCAGTAAATTGTTACAATTACATGAAACATGCAGTTTGTTAGTAATCAAAGAGTACACATAAAATGATCTACAGCCGTGTTTGTTAGAGAGAACACACTGAAGCTCAACTTTCACTAAACTGCAGCACCTTCGTTAATGTAAAGCTACTAATCATATTTAATTACAGTAATGACTACAAGTCTTGCATACAGTCTGACTAACACAGGAATATTTAGGTGATCAAAACAGATGTAATTCCACCAGAGGATGACAGTTTGGTTATTTCCGCTGTAGTAAATTCTCTAATTACCACTGGCCCAGCTTTCAGATGAAAGATGTCTAAATACACAGGGAATCGGCATATGGAGAGAGTTGATGAAGAGGAGGATCTAAGCGAATGAGAGATGGATTCTGGAGAGTTTTACAGCTTGGAGTTTCCATGTAGTCATGACAGAGTCAAAGTCTTCCACTGTTTTTTGTGCTCCCCGATTCTTTCATGCATTTATGACTGAGATTGAGGTGCTCATGCACACAAGGTCACAACAGAGAGGAAATTCACAAATAAATAAATATATAAATTAAATAGTTGGGATAGATAGACAGATGAATAGATTCTATAAAAAAAATTAAGTATATAACAATAAGTATATAACTCCTTATGTATACTTGTATATGTGAATATATATGTATATACTATTATAGACTTAGGAACTCAATTCCCCTTAGCATTAAAATGGACTACGCAAGTGTACAAAGTCACTGAGTAACAAATCAACTCCAGTCACTGTATAGAGTGCAAAAAGGAAGTGTGAGTGGTTAAGAGAGAGGAGTGGCATGAAATAAAAGAGGGTCTCGACCCTCAGTCCCACCGTTACCAGCATTTACACAGACAAATTGGAACGAGCAATGACATGCATTATACATCCGATGTCGTAGTGACACGCCTGTTGGACTAATGGGATGAGAGATTGTATTTACCCAGCATGCCTCTCAAGAGCTCTCGCCGGTTTGTGAGCGACAGTGATTGGTTTACCTGCTACTATAATGTCCACACAGCTGTAATGTGCACTGATTTAGTATGTCTGTACATGGACATTAGTGTGTTTTCCGACAGCATTCCAATGGATTGATTTTGTTCAGAGATCCAATAAAACTGATGTGAATAACAATCTAAATACAGAAACACTGATAAAAGTATTTAGTATTCAGAAAAAATGCATTCAGAAAATGAGACTCAAACATTTGACAGTTGAAAAGACACTATGAATAAACAAATCGTGTTTTTCCAGTGCTTTTATAAAGCTATATAAAAATGGAACAGACAACTCATCTTTTTAAAACTAAATATTTTATTCAAATAGACTTGGGCCAGTAAGCAACCACCCATAACATCCTATCATAGTATATCTAGTTTTGCATGGGCATATTTCTTTCAGATAATGTTAAGTTACATCTACATAAATGAATAAAATGTCCACACTGAGGTGTAAAGATAACATAAGTGAAGTAAACCCAAACACCCTTCTGAAATGTTAATTATGAAGTCTGATTCATTTGAGTGAATCAGTTCATTCAGACAGCTCTATGGAATAAATCACTTAAAAAAAAATCTTTGCCCAAATACTGGTTTTCATCACCAGGTTTTAAACAATCATATATTCACTATTCAAAGTTATGTAAATACATTGTTTTCTGTAAATAATAGTTATAAATGACATGTTCAAATGATTATTGCTTTGGTGATAGATATTCTACTAATCATGAATATTTATTTTTTACTTGATGGCATTTTTGACCAGCAAAAACAGCTTTTTGAAGACACTCTCCCAACTGGATAAATTTAATGACACGTTTAGTCACATGATACACATTGTACCCATATACAAGTATGACTACCGGCATTGTTGCATCTGCTATTCACTTTAACAATGTTGTGAAAGATAAATGTGACCATGGACCACAAAAAAGGTCTGGAATCTGGAATCTGAAAAAAAATCTAACTACTAAGAAAATCGTATTTAAAATTGTCCAAATGAAGTACTTAATGCATATTACTAATCAAAATTATGTTTTGATATATTTACTGTAGGAAATAGACAAAATATCTAAACATTTTACTCAATATCCGAATGATTTTTGGCATAAAAGAAAAATCTATAATTTTGACCCATACAATTTTTTTTTTACCTTTTTTTTTTTTTTTTGCATTGCTAAAAATAAAACCCTAGCGGCTTAAATTTGGTTTTGTGGTCCAGGGTCACAAATGCAACTTTTTTGCAATTGTAACAGAATATTTACTTTATAAAAAGATGGTGGTTGGTGGAATATTTGGCTAATATCAAGACTTTATTATGTCTGTCATTAATGCAGCTTTTTCAGATGATATCAGAGCGTTTTGATATATATATATATATATATATATATATATATATATATATATATATATATATATATAATATATATATATGGACTTAAAATCCAGTTTGTGAGCTCTGGCCTACACACTACAATGGGATCTGCCCAACCACTGACTCTGTGTACGCTGAAAAAAACACTTCAGACTGTCCCTGCATTAAACCCCCAAGCTCATTACCCTTCATCAAAGCACTTGTCTTGTGAATGTTCTGCGGCTTGATTGCACAAAAATTACACTCCTCATTGATTGCTCTCAAATGTGTTCATTGTATTACATTCTTTATTCTCAAAAACAATCAAAACCCTCTCTAAGTGATAGTACCAATGGACTGCTTTATTTCTTTTTTGCTTAAATTTAATATGAAGCCCTTTGCAATCTTCTATATGCTATATAGAAGTTTGTAAAGGTTTACACTAAGTTGTCCACTAAATTAATTCATTACAATGCAATTTAAATGCTTTAGGTTTTGGGTGTTATTTACACCTCCACTAATTCTTTTCTCTGCTGCAATACAGGTTCTAAGGTTATTAGTGTGCATTTAAATGCACAAAACCTGTCATGTACATGTTTACGTGTCTCCGTGAAAGAGTGGCTAATAAACCTTAATTAGTAATGTAATTTAATCCTTATTTATTGCATGGCATTAAGAACTAATTGGCAGCACTGATAGGAGAACGACTGAAATGAGCTCATTACAATGATAATGTATTTAGAGAATAACATGTTAAGCTTGCATTTACACAGCGATGACTGTTCGATAAAGAAAAGAAAAGGAAAAAAGAAGGACAAAATACACAAACCATATTCTGACACTGGAAAAAAAACTGATGTCAGAACATTCCTTCACTTTTTATGTAAAAGCATAGTGTTCAGTTGAAAACACAGACTGAAGAAAACCACACAGTTGTGAGAGGGGAAAAAAACTTAAATTATAATTATTAACTATAAGAACTGAAATGTTCCACAAAATAATATATCATCAACATACTGTAACTTTAAGTGTTGTCATATTAATAGAGTGTGCTTGCAGCTGTGTGTTTGTCGCCATTTTAAACAGCCCAGAATTTAATATGTACAAACAGAAACATTTTATATTTACATCTATTCCCTTAAAGCAACTTACAAATAAAATATACAAGAAATCTATCAATTTACTATTTATCAATAAAAACAAATGATTGGTCAATAAACAACAAACACAAGAAGTTCTAGTAATGTTTCCAACACTGTTCAGAAAAATACAAGCTACAGTTGTGACAAAGTAAATGTTATATGGGTCCATGAAGTAAGAAAACCAACTACTAAAACATCAGTGCAGCAGTTAAAACTGCATCCTATGAAGCTATGTTATCAAGACCTCATAGTACATTAATTAAATCTGGGTGATATGTTCAGGCTTTTCCACATGAACTGCCTGTGAATGTTTCTGTACAGAGAATGAGACAAAGCAGGAAGATCATACTAACACAAAAACAAGCAATTGAGTAGAGGATGTATTATCAATGTAAGGCAGTAGAGATTCAGGGGACGTGATGAGATATTTCAGCTTATTCTTACACAAGTATGTGCAATTTATTACATTTAATCCTGGCTTAGTAATTAGCATCTTAAACATTTGTGCTGAGTGTTGTATTAAGCTGAGGAGTTGATTTCAGGGGTTCTGTGAACTCCAGAATTTATCTGTGAGTGCGTAGGCAATTAGCAGCTCTTTTTAATTAAATACCCAATTGCAAGTTTTTGCACTTTCCAGAGCAGGTAATTTAGAAGCTGTGTGACTAATAAAAAAAAAAAAAAAAAGTGCTCGTGCTACCATTTGTTTGGGTTTAATTCTTGGCAGCTGTGCAGAAAACTGTCATTTTGTTTAAAAACGGGGGTGTAGAGCATCCTGTGTGCTCGTCTCACTAATTAGCTTTGATGCTTGAGAGTGAAAATAATTGAGACCTTGTGTCAAGACAATGACAGGTCGAAAGAAAAAATAGCAGAGCTTGATGATGCACTATATATTTATGAGAAAAGATGAGCATTGTTTGGTGCGCATCAAATTCAGACTATAGAAACAGGCAACAAGTTTTTAAATCAGATTTCAAATCAGACATTGAACAAACAAAGCATGTGCATTAAAGCCAACCATATATATATATATATATATATTATATATTATATATTATCTGTCAAATATACTTGCATCCATTGGCACAATTTACTTGCCAAATATCTAATCCGTTTCAATAACAAACTGAAAAATTGCACCCAATGTAATTATACATATTAACACCATAGATGGCATGGATAAGTTTGTCAAAGCCCTTAAAGCACATAGACATTACACAATCATTATCTTTTTGTGCAATACTTTTTAATACATATTACAGTTTCATGAGGGATTTCAATTCTTGGTGACAGGTAGTCAATAATTTATTGATTCCGGCTAAATAATGGATGGTAGTGTGAGAGATGGATCATTAGGACGACTGAGCCTCTACTATAAAACTGTGAGATTTCTTATCAATAAATAATGGGTTTGGAGACCATTATCCAACATTTCACTAAGATGGATTAAACACACCCAAAACCACAATGAAGTCTTAATGTTGGCTGAAAAAGTATTGAATGAAGCTGACTGAAGCTGGGGAAAAGGATGGAGTAAACCTGAATGAGATCATACTGACACTTCATTCTCCCAACCAGCCTGTCAATACAGTTGTGATAATAAGAAATTATATAGAAAAGAGTGGCACCTTTCGGAAAATCGGCCAGCAGAAACAGTAGATTATTTAAAATCAAGTTATGTGATATATTTAAAGTCCTCAAGGGAAGTCTTTTGCTTGATGGAAAGACCTTGTATACCAGATCCAATCACATGTGATCAGAACAGACAGATCAGAGAAAGAGAGATTGACTGAGCGAGTGTGTTTACCTGCATCTGATACAGCAGTCATTCTTCAGCTCAATCTCATATTCACAATAAAAAAAAAATATTTGAATTTCCACTGAGGAGAGCGATATCTGATTCATACTGTCCTTTCATCTAATAATGGTTTTGATTTCCGATGACAGCACTGCTCACTGCATTTGTTGGCAGCGTCTTAAAAGTACTTGTTGAAAGTACAAATAACTTCTTTATTTACAAACCTGTTTCATACGGTAGTCCTAAGAGGCCATGGGTTATAATAATTTTTTCATTCTTGTTTTCTGGTTTAACTTAAGTTTTTGTGATCTCCACACAACTGTTTAAACTAAGAACAAACAATGCACATTACAGAAGCGCATCCTAGTCAAACATAACATAATCCCTGCTTATTAACTAACAATCATGGTCATCCGGAAGCAGAAAAGAAAAGAAAAAAGCACCAGGCCCAGATTATGTTACACCAGCCTGTCTGAAATTCTGTGCTGATGAGCTGGTCCCCATCTTCACACAGAACTTTAACAGATCACTGGAGCTGTGCAAAGTCCATTCATGCTTCAAATGCTCTACCATCATCCCCATCCCAAAGAAATCCAAAATTACATGACTAAATGACTACAGGCCTGTGGCTCTAACGTCTGTAGTCATGAAGTCATTCGAAAACTGGTGCTGGCCCACCTGAAGGACATTGCTGGAGCCTTGCCGGATCCTCTTCAGTTTGCCTACAGAGTAAACAGGTCTGTGGACGATGCAGACAACATGGGGCTGCATTTTGTTCTGCAAAATCTAGACAGATCAGGGATTTATGTGAGGATCTTATTTGTGGACTTCAACTCAGCCTTTAACACTATCATCTCAAACCTCCTTCTGCCCAAACTAACTCAGTTCTCCATGCCTACCTCTGTCTGTCAGTGGATCAACAGCTTCCTGACATACAGGCAGCAACTAGTGAGGCTAGGAAAACTCTCATCCAGCACCTGCATCATGCATCACTGTATGACAAGGGGCATAACATTTCCATCACACGCTTGAAGAATTAAGCCAATCACAACGCACTTGATAGCTGGCCAATCAGCATACACCTCACTTTTTGGAATGATGAGCTTGGTAAAAATCAACACGTTTCAGAAAGGCGGGGAATAGTGGAGAAACAAAAATGTATATGTGGAAAATAATGTGTTTTTTTAACCTTAAACCGCATAAAAACATTTCATTACACCAAATACACAAAATTATGTTATTTTTAGCAACATCGTGTGACCCCTTTAGGATCTTGAAAACAAAGATGCTAGATAGTCCTTCCATTTACACCTCGTCTTCTCTGTAAAAACGTCCATTGAATTGCAAAACAGCTCAGTCCTGCTGCAGGGCCAGGATGCCTCTGCACATCCAGAGCTACCAGGCTAATCAGCAGGTGTGTCAGAACCTTAGCACAGTAATAGCCTATCGCACACTGATAAAGAGTCAGTCACACGGGACAGGGAAACCCCACTGCGGGCGAAGAGACTGGCTCTACTGCAGACCCCAGACAGCTGCGAGAGTGGATCAGCCCACAGGATGGTCCACTGGGCAACAAGCTACCTTGCTATTGGCTGTTACTCAGTTGGAAAGCTCATCTAGCCTGGCTTTCCAAATCTATCTCTCGGACCCCTGTGGGTGTCGGCCTCTTGTGACATCTGTCTGAGACTGATACCACAAAGGGTACAGGATCCTCTGGGGGAGGCAGTATACCACAATCTTTCCTTAAAAGATAAGTTCACTTTCAAATTAAAATTTCCTGATAATTTACACACCCACATGACATCCAAGATCTTTCTTTTCTACGTCTTTCTTCAGTCGAAAACAAATTAAGGCCAGCTACCATGTTTCTGTGGCCAAAACAAAGGCTGAAAGAGTCCTACTTCTCTCCTCACAGATCAAATGCTGAAGCGTTCCTTATTGGGAGGAGTTTGTATAAATGTGTTGCAGTTACATAAACAGATACTTACAACAGCGGTCGCCACCCCTTTTCACCGTATTTCTGATAATGCGCTCAACCTTTATTCGTACTGTGTGTCCTTACATTAAAATTTGTCATTTCCTGCCAGTGTGTTGTCAGGAGAGTGGAATATATCTGTAACATTCTACAAATAGAGGCTCTTTCTATCTCCGTCCTGTGCTTGTTTAATGAATCCATGTCATAGGAAAGATGGATCCTATTACAATGTGTCCCTCGACTCCCATCACATTAGCATCAACGCGCAGCGAGAGGAAGCATCCACAATGGCAGGTAATAATCATAAGCTATCTTGTACACCATCTGAATGTCGTGATTACATCTGCCAAGATAGCTGTTCAAAGAACCAAATGGCTAAAATGCATCATTGGGTTCAAGGAACTTCCATCCTGCACATTGAGCTGATATTTTAATTAAGAACGTTCATGCTTGTTTCATAACGCGGTTAGTGTTTCTTCATGGCAGCAGGTTAATGTGACTGAAATTGTTGGCGTGAGTCTGATACCATGGCGAGTGTGACTGAGCATTCGACCGCGCATGGAGTGCGATATCCAGAACGTCACCTAAGATCATTAGACAACATGACATTTTCAGGCTGAGAAATCACCTAAAATAGAGCACCATGGTGAAGGAATGAGCAAACACCCGTGATGACAAAAATAAACATGATATGAACCATAACAAACAGCAGCAGTACAATGCTTCACGGTACTGATATTAGATTAACCTGAACCAAAACCAACTTGTACTCATTTACTATGGATAAACTAGAAATATTATAACTTATATAGTAGTTAAAGAGATAGTTCACCCAAAAATGAAAATTCTGTCATTACTTACTCATCAAACCCGCAAGATTATTTAATTAAGATATTTTTGATGAAATCTGAGAGCTTTAAACTAATGCAAAGTAGATTGCGGTAAGAGATTTTTAATTTAGATAATTTAATTCTAGCTTAATCTAGGGTTAAATTGTTTTTATAATTTTTTAAAATTAAGATGCATAACTTACCATACAGTATATGCCTAAGTATATGACTTTCTTTTACCTGTGTGTGCTGATTATGCTTTATAATTTACCAGGTAATTATGATCTCATGTGTAGCGCTTTTCTGTAGTCAGCAAAGCCGCTAATTGATGCCAAACAGCGAGGGATGCCATTACCTGCCGTCATAAAATCTCACCTGGTTACTAGCTAACATGCAAATGCTGTTAAATTGGTGGTGAAGGAGAAATTAGTTTATATTGAGCTCCTCTGCATTTATCAGATCTGACCTTTGACCTTGGCTAATGGACTGTTTACTTTGGCTTCCCGGCTCCCAATGGTGCCAGCAGAAGTCATTCATCTATTGATTATGTTCGTTTTGGATCTGTAAATGATCATTAATCTGATTGACTGCATTTAGACGTCCAGCCTGGGCTGCTATCATTAGACTCATCACATGTTAGACACGTCACTGTGACTCATCTGAGATGCAGTGATCTTTGAAGAGCACAAAGGGCCAGCAGGTGTTCAGACAACAAAAGGTGCAAAAGACTGAGGTAGACTGCATGAGTGGCCTAAATAGGGCACACATGAGCAGCACCAGATGACAGTCTCAGAGAGAGAGAGAGAATTAATAGCATGAATATATAATTTATTTATTTATTGCCATTTTAGATTTGCCTGAATTTTTCTTAGGTTAAATTAAATTAAATTATTTTTAAGAATTAGATCTAAAAATATATAGAATTCAAAAATTTTAGATGTACCTATACACACGCAGAGACACAGGTAAATCTAGAAAAATCAAGCATTTTTCTATGAAAAAAAAACTGATATAACTGGGTCTTGCTATATATATATTTTTTTTTTCTTTCATTTTACATTCAAATTATTTCACTAAATTAAGTTGTGTCTGTACTGATCATTCACTTTACCTTTCTTCTGAGCAACTTGTATTTCCTGCATTCCTGAGAGGTCAAAAGGTCAAGCAGACGGAGAAATGCAAATGTAGCGATTTCCCCACATGATTCTTTACCTGACTAATTTCCATAAGTTTTGTTTCCAGGGAAGCACATCAAAGGAAAATGCAAACAGCTCACTTGTCAGTGCAGTGACAGGTCAGCTTTCATCTCGTCTTACTTCTTTCTTGTTATATCTCATTCTAGTTTATTTTTACCTCACTCTCTGCCTGATATGAATTAAAAGAGAAGAGAGTGAGAGTTTGTGCAACTTGAATGGAGTGTGAGGTATGGAGATGATTTGTTTTAGTTCACACAGTTTCCCAGATTGTAGTTCAGCGATTGACACTGTACTCAATGATACCATTTACAGAGTAATTTACCACGATTATAAAGAAATCCTTACATGATGAAAAGGTCTCATTTAGTTTACAACCTAGCATAAAGTACAACAGTTCAGAAACGTGGTCTTGAGGACTGTAATACTTTACACCAGCTACGGTTTGAGAAGCATCCAACCAGCCATTCAACAAAAGAGAAAATAATATCAGGGCTGAAGATAAAGAGAGTTCTAGCATGAAATTTAAAATGCAGAGAAATGGAGTAGAGAGAAGCAAAAAGATGGGTTGAGGGTAGAGGAAAATATGGAGAAAGTTGAGAGGAGGGACAGGCTTCCCTGAGAACTTGGAGGCTATGTGGGGTTGAGAGCAGATCTCTGGGGTCTGCCGTCAGGGAGAGAGGAAGATTAGAGATGATTGAATCCTGAGTCGTGCTGTCTTCAAAGACTCAGAGGTTCATCTGAAAAGCAGTGGGGAAACCGTAACAAACATACAAGCCCTCAGCTACACTCTAATCCATGTAACTTCATACACACAGGGAATCGGTCACATTGTGACTATTCGTTTGATATTTCATAAGCCATTAGAAATGTCTTAACTTTCAGATTGTCTTTCTACATGACAAGAGCAGAAGTCACCGCATGAAAGAAGTATTTGAAACCTTAACATCTAATAAACTGTAATAAATACAAAAATTTCAGTTTTGCAAGCTTAAATATTAAATTAATAGTAATTACTATGGTGAAGTACTTAATTGAATACATATTTAAAGGAGGCCTTTTTGCATACATCTAGAAATAAAATAACACCAAAACTTATTCAAAACTGTTTTTTTGTGTATTGGCTGTACTGTTCAGAATACAGAAATTTGATCATTTATAATATATTTATATAATTTAATTTATCTGATAAAGTATTTAAGTATTTAAATATTTTCAAGGAGGCAATTTTACATTTTATAAATATAACAATATATTAAAGTATAATTAAGGTTCTCCTTCAGTTTATCATAAAATATAATAAATGTATCTATGTTCACGAGATTTGATTTCCTCACATATATTAGAATTATTATAAAATATTTTTTATATTATAAAATAATTTTCCCATACTGCTGACTCTTAAATGTTAATGCTAGGAGAGGGCAGGATCAAGGTATCACGGGGCACCCGGTGATGTTGATTTGGTGGCCAATCACCAGGTGACCGGTGGGGCTCGTCTCTGGCCTTTAGCACTGCATCTCCTGCTGTTTGAAAACATTTATACAACCGTACAGTATGTGGTGGTCATTAGCCCCTGGGCAGGAGCCCAAATGCCTATATGATTAATCTGATCCTGGCAAGTTCACAAGTTTTTTTTTATATCCCAAGACACTCATTTATTATTAACTCAAATGCAAATGCACATAGCACTTAAAAACAAGTCTTTGTCTCACAGACCAAAATCTACCACAACAGAAAGCCTTTAAAATGGAAAAGGCACCCATTTCATATAGAACGACTCAAGAATATCACTGAAATGGCATCAGTCAATAATCCACTGTCTGACATTTCAGAGATCACATGTCAGTCATCTGGATCAAAGAGTGCATGTATTTTGAACAAATCCAGGACTATCGACTATGTCAGTGTATGTGTTGTTTACCGGCCCTCACCCAAACCTCAGATATGATCATCTGTCTCCAGAATGATGGATTTACATATGTGTTAAATGGCCCATATTCTTCACTACTTTATTTTTTGTCTCAGTAATAACACTAGTCAAGGATTCTTGTCTGCAAAAAAAAAAAATTAAACAATTAAAATAAATACTATAATTTAGTGTTCAGTGATTCCCACACTCGCAGTGGTAGCTGGGTGGAAAATCCTCCTGTTACACAAAAACTGGCCTATTATATGTGACAAATAATGTGTGCTCGAGGAAGACCAAGGTGAGCGTCTCATGCTAATGTGTGTCTGATCTCAGTTCCCCTCTAACATCTGTAATGTCTGATGAGTCACTTCAGTCCCAGAATCACCATGAGCATTCCTTTACTGTGTCATCTCTCACATCAGATCAACAATTTATAAAGAGCAGACTACGAACCTCAAGAGTAGCATGAAAAACCTTTTCTTTCTCTCAAAAACATTCCTTTCTGTATTCAACTTTCATGCAGAGATTTCCAATTCAAAATATTATTTATATCCTCATTCAGTAACTGAGGATCAATAATAGTTTACTTACCCCCAAATTTAAAAGTACTATATTTAAAATTTTTAGATAACTAAAATTAATTAAATTTTTAAAGCCATTAAGTTTTATTTTATTTTATTTGTTTTGCATTTTGATAATCCTGATATTATTTTAATTATTGTCATGATAATTATGCACAGATTTATGTCTAATACATGTGCATTTTTTTTTTTACTAATTTTGTTTTGTTCATAATTTTAATAGTTTTATCATTTACATTTAGTTTCGTTTTAGGGTGACTCTAACGTTAGAGACTACAAATGAAAAATGAATAGCCTCAGTTAATTCTTCTGAAAACACAGTAGTTTTTATTTCTGATTAATGTGCTCAGTTTCTGCTCAAATAAACTATTAAATAAATGCATCCAATTTCTAATTTCTGTAAAGTACAAAAAATATATGACTATTTACTGTAAATTAAATTACTTTTTTCATTCAAAATACTTTATTAAACTTAAATATTAAATGTTGATAATAATAGGAATTACAAAATAACAAATACATTTGAAATATATTGACACAACTGGTAAATTGTCCTATGTTTTCCTAAATTTTAGGGAAAGTGACACATCATTTTGCCCAATAAAGTTCACTGTGTTTTGACTCATGCCTTATTCAACAAAACCATTCACTTTAGTGAAAAATACATCAGTCACGCTCCATCTGAGGGAAAGAAATCACACTCATACATTTAATACATCTCATGCCTTACTCCTGCTATTATTATTCTCAGCGAGAGAGATTCTGAGAGAACTGATAGGAAACGTGTGCCGTTTCCCAGCAAACTTTTGATATTTGACGCTTGACATTCTCAGGTGCCCTGTACCTGTGTGAGACTGAGGAACGGTGCGTTATCTGTGCCTGCCGCACACTCAGAAGGAAGTCTGGAGGTCAGAGGTCAGGACTCGGTGTTCCTAACGCAGCGAGGAGAGACGGCAGGGGTGCGAGAGAGGAAAAGAGACATTAGGACAAAAGCGGGAGGAGAAAGATCTCCTTAGCATTTCACACAGAGTCTCAAAGTGCAGCAAGTCTCTGTTGCTGGCAAACGGCTGATAAATGTCCTTAAGCAAGGCTTTTGGTGTGTGTGTGTGTGTGTGTGTGTGTGTATACATTCTCATTGGCAATTACAGCAGAGGGCTCCTCTTGATGTCGGACAATATCGATTCCAACATTCTCAAGTTTAAATGCTTTCGCATTTGAAATGGCACACACCAAGCAGACAGAAAAGCCTGATCACTGCAGAGAGAGTGTGTGTTCGTGTGTTTTCAGGCTGACAGAGCGTGATGTCTTGCCATGCTGGTTGTCATACTGATGTTCAAAACCCTGAGAGACTCAAAGAGACAGAAACGAAATATGTCACCAGTGCAGCACAACATAAAACAGAGACAAACTCTGTACGAAATTCAAACCAATTGTTCTTCAAGTAATAGTTCACCGCATAATGAATAGTTTGACTGCAAAAAGCAATATTATGGATAGAATACTTGTATTTTAGACAGAAACAATGGTTTGAAATAAAAAAAACATCTTAATGACAGATTTGTTTCTTACAAACATGCAGCTTTTCAGTTCACAAGGCATTCATTGATGGACTGGAGTGGTTTGGATTACTTTATTGTGATGTTTTTATCGGCTGTTTGGACTCTCATTCTGTCGGCACCCATTCACTGCAGAAGATCAATTGCTGAGCAAATTTTAGGTAATGCTTAATCTGTTGCAATGAAATAAACTCAATTACATCTTGGGTGGGTTCCTTTAAAAGGATAGCTCCCCCAAAAATGAAAATTCATGTTGTTCTAAACCAATATGATTTTCATTCTTCTGTGCAAGAAGACAACAGAGATTATGTTTGTCCATACAATGAAATTCCGTAGGGTCCAAAACAAAACTGGACCCAATTGACTTTTATTGCATGATGGAAAGAAAATAAAAAACTTTCTGAGAACATTTTTTTTTCTTTCTGTGAAATATCCTCTTTTTGTTCTGCCGCAGAAAGTCAGTCATACAAGTTTAAAATGGCCTGGGGGCGATTCAAAGATGACCAGATTTTCATTTTTGAACGAGCTATTCCTTTTGAAAAAGAGCGCAATTAATTGTATTGAATGTGTACTTCAGATCATAAAAGCACATTTTTAATAAACTGTACTTGCAAATAACATAATATTAATGAAATTAAAAGACAGCACCCTTGTTAACTTAAACGGAAAAGGGGAAGAGTTGCTACCGGGTCACAAGAACGTTACGGGAAAAATATGACACATTATTTATTGTGTGGTTTGCCCTTTAAGAGCCACTGTCCAAATGTACATATGTCACAATTTCAGAAAATATCATTTTCACACTTGCAACAGGTTCAGATCATTTTAAACAAATATACCTTGAAAAGTTCCATTAGTTGAGAAGGTAAGAAAAGACCAAGCGGTGTGACAACAGAGAAAAAGAAAAGCAACCTATAACCGTAAATATGTTGACTTATTTATAAAATAGCAGTTAAAATGCTCCAAATCTCTTGTGTGTAATATGAGGAGATATTAGTTAATGTGTCAATGAAGCCCTCAAAATTGCCTTCTGAAAATAATAACATGTCTACACTCGACACAAGCAGCAACAGCGCAGGCAACAGTTTTTGCATCCAGTGCAATATCACATAGCTGTGCATAGGGCTGTCACGATTATGAAATTTGGCTGGTGATTAATTGTCTAAAAATAGCCAAAAGTTGTTATATTTAAGTAAAATATTGTAAGTTGTAAAAATATAATGTGAAAAGATTGTGCCCTCGATCAGCCAAAGCTATTTGCTCTGGAACAAATAATAGATGAATTAGACCAAAGACCATTAGTTTAAAACAAAATGAATTATATCTCAAGTTTAACCACTATAGAAACATCAAAGCCTGCAGCAAATTCCAGAAGCTATGGGCGATGTGAGGCAGCTCTCGGCGAGTTCATGAGCGCTGAACGGTCGGCTGCTGACGCCCTGGAGCTCACATCTCTGAAAATGTTGAAGCTCATTTTTGACAGACATTATTCTTTATTAACAAACTGCATATTTGAGGTCAACGCAACTACATTCTTGCCTAAAAACTCTTAAAACTATATTCCGTGAAACAGAAAAGTATTATTTATAAAATTTTTGTGGATTTGGGCATCCCCCATGACACTCACTGTGAGAAAAAAATGCAGGTGGAGTGATGCAAATGGTGTAACGGTTGGAAATCTATTATCATTAGAATATCGCACTCCTGAAAAATTTACACTATATATTTACACAATTTACACAGTTAATATTGTTTAAGTATATTATTTCAGTAATAAGTACTCTTTTTAATGGAATTCTAAAGTGTACATTTTCACTAGGATATCACTTTTATTTCAGCAATGCATCAATATGTAAAGTTCACGAAAAAAAAGAATCATAGTAATTCATACACAATAAAACTCAAAACTCATCCTTTTTCTCCATTGCTGAATAGTTCTAGAGTATATCATGCTGTTTCATAGGCATCGGGTGGCGTGCACAGACTATGTGACCAAAACACTTTTTGATTTTACCTGGTCTGCCTAAATGCTAAACAGAATGGCTGGAGCATAATGAAATGTGTCCCAGCAGCACCACAAACACACACTTCCTGTGCCAGTCATTTACACTTCAAAGCTATGTGTCCTCTCTGCCCTGCATGCAAGCTTCCTTATTTATACAAATACACTCACACACACACACACACACTGCATGATGACTGCAATGCCAAAAAATAAAAAATAAATTGTCACACACATACGCAGAAGTCCCTGTATGTGTGTATCCTCATTTAGACAATGTAAGACATCACACACCTACACACACAGCACAAATAATTTGAGCTAGTCTTGGCTGGTTCTCTAGATTTCCATTCCCTCCCTCTCTCTTGTGATGAAGCACCCTGTTTTTCATCTCAGTCTTTTGGCTCAAACAGTGTTTGTTTTGTGCCTTGCTTATGGATTCTTCATATACGCGAACACAAAGGCTCGGCCAACACATTGCAAGAGCGCTTACCCCCATGTACACAAGTGTAGCAAATATCCTTGTTAGCTAATTGTAGCATGTATGATCTACTGCTGTTGGATTGCATTAAAACCAAATTTCTGATGTGGGCTATAATTTGCAATAGTTTTAGTACCTGGTGATATTTCAAATATGTGCATGTGTCTTTTGGGCCTTGCACTAGAAAGAAAGAAAAGAAGAAAAAAGAGAGATCAAAGTCTCTGTGCACAGATCTACTAAATTTTTGGAGCAGTTATGTCACTTTCACTTAGCCAGAACAGATTTCTGTTCAGAGCCCAGAGAGAGATACTGGCAGGGTCAAACAGTTGGAAAAAAAATCTGATAAAGTGCTCTGCTAAAATACATCCAGCATACACGTTAAGCAAACATTATTCAAAGAACAACAAAGTTATTAAACAAACTGTCAAATGCTTTTGTGAATTAAGTTAAAAGAATGACTGTTCATGCCAATTACATTTCAGAAAATAAATCTTAAACATGTACATTTCATATAAAATTTGTTTAGAATTCTTAGATTTTTGTTAAGAAATAGCCTAACAACTAACAACTGTAAGTTCCGGAAATTGTTTTATGAGCTTTACTACAGGCTAAAAATTAACTGTAATATTTTAAATTATATCCATTTTATATTTAGTAAATTTATTTTAGCATAAAATATTTTATATTTTAATTAGAATAAAAAATCAGTCTTATAAATCTCAATTAAAATAACAACGTAAAACTGGCTTGACGAACTTCTGTGGCTCATGAATATTAATTAGGTAATATGACTGGATGGTCTAAGAAAAATATTGTTGTATACATTTCCTTTACAAACCTTACATTTGTGTGGAGAGACAGCCAAACAAATGACAATAATACATTTGTTATGTTATTTTGAGCTTTACTACAGGCTAAAATGTACAAACAGTTTTATAAATATATTTTAATATATAAATGCATATTTTAAATAGAACTAAAAATACCCCTAAGCAAATATAATGATAATGTAAACTGGCATGATCTTGTATGCCAAAGTCAATGCAGCATGGAACTCGTGTGGCTTACAAATATCAATTAGGTAATGTAACTGAATGGTCTATGAAGATAATCAAGCAACATATGAATATTCATGAGCTAATTTCCACAGAGTTACATCACTACCTGCTCATCTTTGGCCCTGCTGCTGGCTGTGTTTTTACTTTGCTAACAAACCTTTTCAAATAGCTGTTGTTATTCAGATAGCTGTTATAAACATAACTTAAAACTGTTTTAACATTCTCTTCAAACTTGTGCGCATTCATGAAGATAGTTGACCTGAAACAGAGAACTGACCATAAAACATGAGTTTACACTAATGCCCGGTGGGACTCTAAATACAGTAGGTACTTGTCTTGCAGAATGAACTGCAGTCTGACACATTTAATAGCGCATTGACACAGGTTTGTGTAGCTAAAAGCGTTTTCGTTAACATAGTTGCATGCTTCGGGCCTTGAAAAGAAAACAGGAAACATTTACAGAGCTTTTGAGTTGAATTTGCAATTAATGTGGAATCAGCAGGAACAAAGGTTCAAGTGTGTCCTACTGGAGAATGGCGAACGCACACACACTCTCTCTCGCATCCACTCACACTCTTGCTCAGCCCTAGGGGACTTGCTTTCCTTCTGTCAAACACCTCCATGTTAACAAAAGGCAATTAAACTGGCTGCTCACATCTATTGATCATATCTAACACAATTCACTTGCTCTGCCAATGTAGAACAACAGGAGCCACATTCAGCCATAAATCCCCTGCTCCATTCACCCTCGCAAGACAGACGCCCATCTAAAGATCCATATCTGCTGCTCATTTAACGTTTGTTCTTGTGAATCTCGCAAAACATCACATTTCATCCCCTTAAATAAAAGTCAAGTATAAATAACTGTATTTTGCATAAAGAAAATTAAGCCATTTAGGACCATTAAGAAGTTTCGCTTTGTGCCATTACTTTTATGACAGTTAAGCACATTTTTCCTTGTACAGCCATCACTAATGTGTCTGGATGTTTTTCTTTTAAGGCTTTTCTAGTCATTTTTATTATGTTTAATGGAGACTTTCATGACAGATATACATTCATTTAAAAAAAGTTAAATATTACACAAAACAATGCAGACAAAAACAACTGAATTAAATGAAAGTTGATAGAAACAACCATATGTAAACAATATAAATGGAATAATGGAAGTATATACACATTTACATAAATTAATTAAATGCTGTTAAAAATGTAGAGAGCGAGACTGAAGATAGACTTTTTATTTTTATTTTTGGAATACAATCAGTATGACCCAGGTTTTCTGAGATTTTCCTGCCACATGTGCTTCCCAAAAAGACTTCTGAGCCATCAAAGGTGACCCTTATTATCAGCAACCTCCCAAATGCTGGGCAAACAGTGAATTTCTATCCTGACTTTTAAAAGCTTTTAAAAGGTCTGAAGATGAAATAAGACTCAGAGTGAGAGAGGAATCCGATTACAGACAGATACTGCAGACCAAAACACGAAAGGTCAGTGATTGCAACAGTTTGGAGCAAAAGCAATGACCTTGACTTGATAATCTGTCTCTTTGTCTGTCTGTCTGTCTGTCTGTCTGTCTGTCTGTCTGTCTGTCTGTCTGTCTGTCTGTCTGTCTGTCTGTCTGTCTGTCTGTCTGTCTGTGTGTCTGTGTGTCTGTCTGTCTGTGTGTCTGTGTGTCTGTCTGTGTGTCTGTCTGTGTGTCTGTCTGTCTGTCTGAGAGAGAGAGAAGCAGGAAGATAATGCAGTACACAGCCTCTCCTCTACTGCATGGTGTGACCTGTTTCTCAGTTAAAAAGGGCAAGGTATAGATTGATTCTCTCCACCTGCTGACCTTTAGGACCAGATCTGATATGGACTGCTGATTAGACAAACAAATAGAAGGAGAGAAAAGAAAAGTAAGAGTTTTTCTGTGGTTTCAACCAGGTGGTCTATCAGCTCAGAAGGACCCAAGCCCTTTTAAAAACCAACAAATCAGGCCAATCTTCATTCATTCTTTTGAGTAATTTCTTTTCAATAAATAATTTAAAACCATTCACAAAACCTGTATCGATCAACTTTGTATTATGACGCTTTTTTGGGGGGGGGGAACACAGCCCTGAACAGTTGGTTCACAAAACAAACTGAGAAAGTCCAAATGGTTCTTACTCACTGAATCCAGAACAGTCTCTTACTAACAAACACGATTCGTAACTAGAAGAGGGTTTGGCGGATGAGGTGCAACAGATGTTATAGCTGATATTACAAATAAAATATACTGCAAAATGACAATAAAACTGTACAATTATGCAAAAGACAGCAGATGGGGAAAACATAACAATCAAAACAGATTTTGTACCTGAATTACCCACCAGAAATGATAAAGAACATCTATATGTCCGGGTTGCTTTCAGAGAACTCCTCTAACAGCACTTTTGACCCTCTATCCATCTTGTCTGGACGGGTGAGGTGCAGATCTGTAATATTCAGAGGGTTAAAATGAACAAAAATGTATAAAGACTTACAGGAAACCTCCAACTTTCTGGAGAAGGGATTCTGACTTAGAAAAGAGCATTAACCCAATGCTAAATTAATCAAACTGAATCATTTTTATTCTGTAACACAGTCATTACCAATCTCCATCAGTCATTAGTTTGATCCAGAACATGGCAGGGACAATTGATTACTAGTGCAAGCCCTAATCAACACTTCAACAAGTGCTTTGGAGAATTGCAGAAATGAATTTATGGCTTCTGAAATTAATGTAAACAAGTAAATAAGAAGAGTGGAAAGCAACCATGATATAAAGAGAAGATGTTGAAAAGCATACAAATACAAGCAAGTACAAGCAGAATCTACTGGTCTGGCCTATCTCTCTAATTTAACCAGCACTAGATTGGGTCCGTCTGGGTAAGTAGTTTAAGTGAATATGACTCCCCGGTAGAAACGCACAACACTGGAACAAAAGTTTAATCAGAGTGTGTTGTTTGTGAATTCTGTAAAGCACACTGGTGCAGAAATCATTCCCTCTTTCATCTCTCTACATCCGGCTTTCATTTGACATTCCCCTCCATTCCCTGCTGTTCGTCATGCAGTCAGGTCACTGGTGCACTCAGCTAATATAGTCAATTAATCATAATGCAGAAGAGACATGATTCACTCTCGTTTCGGCTCTAAGAAGCGGGAATGTGTTTATTTAGGGAGAGACTTTGTTTGGGACTGTTTTTGTTGTTTTCTCCCTTGATGCTGTGTGTGTTTGGGGCCATTTTGTTTGGTACCATGCAGTAGGTTTGTGTACCATTCAATATTTAATTGATATGGCATTTTAAATTTCAATAACTTAATTATTCAATTTTACATTTTAAAGGGGGGCGATTCTTTATGTATGTATATATATATATATATATGGGTGTGTGTGTTTGTGTGTGTGTGTATATATATATACACACACACACATACATGCATATATACATACACACACACACACACACACATATGCGACCCTACACGTCTTAGGTCTAGGCTATAAATATTCAGGATATTTCAGTCTTCTTTTCTTTAATCCTTTTGAAAAATAAACAACAGAACACATTGGAAAACACGCATAGTGAAACTACCACGCCTCCATCACGAACGTGCCCATTGTCAATCCCTAAATACTGTTGCAGATTACAGTAGCTACAACCTGTCCACATTCAAAAATGATTTGAAAACATGTCCAGTAAGTTGCCAGCATCAGTTACAAATATTACAAAAATAAAGTGTATAAAAAATAATCTTTGTGAGGACGACTGGCAACAGCTGGTCTTAAATTCTTTAGACACTGCACACTACAAGATTTTAAAGACTGACTGAAAACACTGCCTGAGCCCAAATGACTTTCATAATCAGCCTGACAGCAGCATGTTCCCGGCTTTACAGAATAAACTGGATCAGCCTGCACGTGGAACTGAGTATTCTTGCAGGCTGATGGAGTATCTTACGCTTACAAAGGCTGCATATATATATATATATATATATACACACACACAGACACACACACAAAGTAGATAGATAGATAGATAGATAGATAGATAGATAGATAGATAGATAGATAGATAGATAGATAGATAGATAGATAGATAGATAGATAGATAGATAGATAGATAGATAGATAGATAGATAGATAGGATAAAATTGTTTATAATAATTTATCATTATTAATATTTTATTATTAATTTGGGAATGGGTCTGTACTTGTTTTATGCCATGTTTGCTTGGTTCTTGTTAATTGACCCATGCTACCTTCTCAAACGCCTTTATACTATTTGACACCCTCAGTCCGGTCGAACTTCAATGTGTGTACATATGCAAGGTGAACACAGCGGGAAGCCAGCCCCCTCAGATCCACTAAATCCACTGAGATCTTTCCTCCTTTCATGCACTGATCTTCCAACTCTTCTCCTCTTTTCTCATTCCCACCTCTCCTCCACTCACAGTCAGAGACAGAGGGATAGGAAGACAGGAAGAGCTCTTTGATCTTAGCCCCCCCCCCCCCCCCCACACACACACACCCTCTGCTTTGGCCATCCAGAAGGGCACAGCCATAAGATCATCTGCTCTCTGAAGTTCACCCGATCGATGAGACCAGGGAGGCACGAAGAGGAGTTAGTTCTTCATCCCTTTCTTTTTAGTCTTTTTTTAAACTTCCTCGCATTTGTTCTCAATTTTGATGGGTTTGCGTGGTGCTGAGGTGGCATGCAGGGCAGGGAAATGACTTTGAGAGCAGAGCTGCATGACCCTGTCGAGGTCTGGACACTAACACCAACACACAAACACACACAATCTCAGACAGGCAATGACAGACCAAACACGTGGTATTTCCATTTTGGGCGTTAAGTTGATCTGAAATATTGAGATTCAACCACACTTCAACCACATAATAATATTATTAATAATAATAATAATAAACTGGGAAATCACATATAAATACATGCATCAGTCTTCAGAGAACATCTTCAGTATGTCCGATGCCAACATGCAATGGCAGATCATGTAAAACATATCCAAAGTGCAGCTAATAGGGATGGCTGGCAATATCTGCTCAATAACATCACTTTAAACATCACGGTTTAAAAATAATAAATTACGTTTAAAATAAATCAAACTAGTTGCTAAATAAATAGTTGCCAATTAGTTGATTTGTCAAATTAGTTGATAATTAACTAAAATCTGGTCCATCTCTACTCTGATGTGACAAGACATTTTCTCAGGGACAAATCTAGAACTCACCTAAACCTTTCACGGTTCTTTTGCGGACTGCACTGCTATTAACTTCAGGAAATGCAAATGAAGTAATTATCAAATGTTGACTAACTGTGCATGGGGTCGCCGTGATTTTGCCAAGTAAGACATGTTCCTGGATCAACATCTTTTGATGATCCTGAATCAACACTATTGTCCAAAAATATAGACTTAACCCAATCCCTACCCCTAAACCTAACCCTACCCATAATTTATTCCTAAAATCAGTGGGAAATGACAGCTGATTAACAAGGGTGTAGAGGCACCTAACTCTGATTGTAAGGCGTACAACAGATATTTCCTGAAAAGTTATATCTCAATTCTGATTGGTTGATTGGAATGTTGTTTCAGGATCAACAAGGATGTTGACCAGGAACATGTTGTGCTTGGTTAGATCACGCTCAGCCTGTGCATGGACCAAAATCTACAAACTACAGTACTTCAGTGATAAAGCGCCTTAAAGTGTATAAAGAAAAGGTGAATTTCACACATTACAGATCTGTGTACTAAACTGTACTAATGCAACCCTCAGTCTTATACTCTATTCGCCAAAGGTGTTTTTATTTATTTTTTTGGCATTAAAGCATTAAAATTTTTTAGCTCCTGTTTCTCACACTTCTTGCACAAGATTTAAATACAAAGCAGAAAGAAAAGAAACATTGGGGTTTGGCGCTCCCTGCTGGAATTTACACGCTAATGCATGGCGATTTGGTAACTAGATTACCTTAAAATGTGTAAACTACTTTGTTTACATGTCCTCATATAGTCTTAGTGTAAGAAAATGTATATTGCATAACTGTAATGTTCCCTAACCAGCACTCTCAAAAAAAAAAAAAAAAAAAAAGTAATGCCCTAAATGAACAACATCTTACTAACTAGTTCTGAGTTTGGGGCTTTGCCTCATTTTGAAATGGGTCAGATCAGATTAGGAGCTTTGAAAGAGTACATTCTGTCCACTTGGTGTCCAGGGGAAATGGTTTGGAAAAGCACACAATATATCACCTCTCCAGCATTACACTTCAAACACAGAGCAGCTCTCATCTCAACTCACCAGGGCTTCCGGAACAAATCCCTCGCTGAGCAACAAACCACAAACACGTCTCTCTCAAGTTTCTCAAACAGCTCACACTTCTAAGGTCTCTGCAAAGAAAGTTTCAGAAACTCTAATTAAGGGCAGTGTAAGAACAACCAAAACTGTGGTCAAATCTTTAATACCCAAAAACATTTTGATCATTTTATTGTAAATGGTAAAGAAATACTAATGTGGATAAATGCTCGTTTTCACTCAATATCCTGTTAATCTTGAGTACCTATAGAGTAGTACTGCATCCTTCATAACTCCAAAAAGTCTTTAGTTTTATTATATTCATAAGAGAAAGATAGTCTGTACCGATCTTTCCCGGAAAAACACGAGCGGCTGGAGGCGTGACGTGTGGGCGGAGCTAAAGCTAGCCAGTAGGCTTTTGAGTTGAGAGTGTTTGGAATCTGTGACAGCTGTGAAGGCTGAAACTGAACGAGAGCAGCAGCAGCAACGACTCGCTCCAAGCTGGTCTCGAACCTGGGTCCCTGGGAGGGGAGGGGGACGCACTAACAAGGAGGCAGAGATATTTTAAGCAGTTTTATTACTCACCGCATGCGGTTCCAACACACAATCGTGACCCTTTTTCGTTGGGACTGCATTATCCTTAAGAAATAAACGATGTGCAAATCCGGCGTCAAACTGGGCCTTGTGAACAAGCATCTTCGAAATGCAGGGAACAAACACAAACACTTGCACAACTCCGTTGATGCTCTGTAAAAATAAACTCCATCCACTGGTCCCTTAATTTTTTTTTTGTTAATCTGTGCAGGGTTGTCTTGCCCTGGCAACCAAAAACACACTCCTTTTGTGACATTTCGCGACGCTCTCGCTCTGATCAGTGAATGCCTGTGCTCTCTCATTGCTCTGCTATACGGGAGCGCGCGCTCTTCCGGCAGAAGTGCCTTAGGACCCATATAAGGAAATTCCGCTCCATCTAACGTCACACAGAGCCATACTCGGAAAAAACTTTCCGAAACTTGTGACAAACCGGAAGGAGTATTTTTGGAACAAAAATACTCCTTCAAACTTAATTTTTGAAACTTTGTCCATGTTTAGCATGGGAATCCAACTCTTTAACAAGGTAAAAAACTCAGTATGCATGAAATAGCATTTCACCCCCCCTTTAAGAAATCCTCTACACACAGCACATCTAATCTCATTGAGCATGCGCACATGTGCCTGCATTTAATACATAAACTAAAAGTATATCTATATATGTTTTTATTATAATTTATAAAAATTTGATGTTATTAGTTATTTAATTTACATTTTATTGGAACTTTTATTGGAAGTTTTTGATGTTTAAAAATAGTTATGATAAGTACAATTGTATTTTTATTTATCAATCACATAACAGAGCTCAGAACAAAAATGTGTAAAAAAAAAAAAAAACAAACAAAAAAAACACATGGCATGTGTCAAAAAAGGGAAAGTCAAAAATGGCATCTAGTTGTCACATCAAAATGTAAAATATTAAAATGTAAAATTAAACTACGATAAGCATTTCTATTACAAGAGAGCCAAACTCTCGCTGTGTGCAAACAGACAATCTCAGAGAGAGACTTTTTGAGATGAAAGAGGAACAGAAGTGAGTAATATTCTTTTAGTTCAGTCATATTGACACAAATGAGTATAGGAAGTGTTAGGGAATTACCGGGGGAATGTGCATTTACAGCTGCCAGTCTTTAGCTCTCATAGAGAGGCTTGGCTTATCTCTGACAGTTGGCAAATACTCTCTGACTAACACTCTCATTGAAACCAGCCTTTATCTGGGCTCTGTGTACATATCCCACGACTGTACACTTCCCATTAATCTGCTACATAATGTGACAATGTCTCTGCATTTAAGTGTTGTGTCACAAAATGGCTCAATAAATTAAACATTTAATGTATTTATCTCAAGTAGTATTCAGTGATCATTCAACTGGAAAATATTACTCAATATAGGCCATGATCTATGTAAGCCATGGTGGATCCGATTCCAGGTGAACGGAAGGAGTTATTTGGTAAAAGATGGAATGTTTTTTTTTGTTTTTTGTTTTTATAGTAAGGCTAGTTGATGCAAGTGGAGCAAATGTGAAATGGAAAATGTGGAGTAGAGCCGGAGCACATGGATTACAGAAAATTTGTCACTCAAATTATAGAACGCATTAACAAAAAAATAAATAAAAAATGATATATAAACACTTCATAATAAAAGTAATGATCAGAAAAATCAGAAACGGCACAAAAGATCAGAAATAATTAAATATAATAATATTTAATACTAATATAATCCAATCAGCCTATCATTTTATTCCAGCCATCTCCTGGTCAAAAGCTTCTGGAAAAAAATAAAAATAAAAATAAAGGTTTGTAGTTTGGGTTATGTTTTGAAGTTTAATGGTGCTATGTGCAAATATTTAGCAATAAGCTCTAGCAATAGTGCAAACAACTGAAAGTTGTAAATCATTTACGTTATAACTAGGCAAAGCCATGATCTACATAATGGTGCAAATGGCCACAGTTCTTTATACACAGGGTCTTGCTTTTGACCTTGGTTATTTTATACCTGAGCATCAAAGATGAGCTATTTCTAACCTCTCTGGGGGCATTCATCTCAAATCATTCATGCACACTTTCTCATTAAAGCCAAGCACCAGGAGAAAAGCAATATTCATTTTCTGATATTGTACATCTGATGTCATGCTCTCTTCACTTGCACTCTGTTTCACATCTCAAGTTTGTTTGTTGTTTGCTGAAATCCAAGAGTTTAGTTGATAGCAGATGTCTGATACCCACATTCTGGAAGTCAGAGCACTTACATACAGTACACCGGAGATGACATCATTAAACATCAAGAAAAGTAGTGTCTGGGATTGCATATGTCCATATCTTATAAAAAAGTGTTGATGGCTTTATCTTATCTGTCGGAAAGGTTGAAGAGAAGAACAGGGAAATAAAAAATAAAAAAGAGAGGCATTTGGAAACTGTGACATGATTACAGCACTCGATTAGCTCCAGCTCAAATTTAATCATCCTACAAAAAGTGTTTGAGCCAAACAGAATTGTGCAAACCGGTCAGGGGTACAGCTATGGATCACATTGACAAGGTTTCAGTGCCTGACATCAATCTAAACAATGGTTTTTCTCTTGTTTGATCTATACAAATGTATTTTTTAGTGAAGAACAGTAAGAGTTTAAAGGGCCTTGCAAGGTTCAAATAACCTGAAGAGACTGGTAAAAATATAATTATAATTATAATATAATAATAAAAAGGCCAACTACTGAAACTAGCTAAAAAAACAACACCTTGGCTATTCTAAGAGATCAGCATATAACAGCTTGGGCTAGTTGAGATTTTATTTTCCCCAAGAAATTAACCTGCTTTGAGATATTGTTATCTAATATTTCAAAAGCAATGTTGCATAAGCCAGAAGTAATTAAAGTTGTTGGTGCAAGACAATAACTGGACTTTGATAAGGACATGACTGGGACTTAACTGAATGAAATAAAGTACAATGAACGTTCGATTCATCTTTATTACTGTAACTATATATACACACATCAAAACCCCTCCCAATTCAGTGGGACCCAATCAACGTCACCTCACCTTCTCAGGGTAAATGGTGCATTTTCAACACCTTCATAAAACAGCCATAACATTAAACCCTTTTTATTGTCCTGAGGTAGACCCACATCAGCTCAACACTACAGAACTTATTAGCGGGACACTGGGAGAGACAATATGCCAGGGGACACACACCTGGGGCTGCTCTCTGTAGTAGCCTATTTATGTGCTTTCAACACCGAGGCTTATTCAGGGTAGGTTGTCTTTCTCTTATATTGTGCTTAACAAAGCTGAGACTTTTACATTTTTGTTAACATCAAGTCTTTCTCCATTCATCATCTGAAGTATTCAACTCGCTCTGCCTGACTGGAGGTTAAATGCAGGTAAGCATTTTATTAGCACAAATCCTGATGCCTAACTTTTATAAGTTTATAAATTTAGGGCAGTTACACTTTAAACCTTCAAATATACTTGCATTTACATATATATATATATATATATATATATATATATATATATATATATATATATATATATATATATATATATATATTAAAGCATTAGCCTTGTAATGCACAATATAAAACGTTTTCTATGAAGTCATGAATACTAGTTGTCATTAATGTGTTAAAGTTTTAATTACATTATAATATATTACAAAATACACATGCACTATAATATTTATCTATGAATTATTACACCTTTTATAATGCATTTTATTAAACCTATTAAACCATTATAACGCATTCTAAATAAATTAAATTAATAAATAAATGTATGCATTTAGCAGACGCTTTTATCCAAAGTGACTTACAATGCATTCAAGCTAACAATTTTCTCCTATCATGTGTTCCCTGTTTACTATAAAGATTTAGAGCCTTTATGTATAATGCATTATAAAATGATCAATGAGAAATGTTGTAATGCATTGTATTTTTTTTTTATAAATAATTGTTAACTAAAAAGGATTAAAATATTTGAAGATTTGTTTGTGTTTTAATGCATTATATTTTCTAAATGTGTAACAATGTATAGATAAGTATTATAATGTATTTTAACTGTGGTTACTATTATTCATGAGATCATGCAATGTATTATAATCTGAATTACAAAGCATAATTAATGCAATAAAACTACTTTTATAATGCAGTATATATACTGTATAAAACTTTGAGTAAAGTGAAACCAACTTCTGCACTACTGAAATGAGGACCTGTAAGAAACCATGCTAACTCTGATGAGTTGTAAAACTTTTTCAACTTCTCTAATAAAAGCACTCACACTGGTACGACCAATTTCTTGCAAGAGTGACTGGGGACATTAACATTCGTTATAAATATATAAACAGAACTATGTTTTTGGTTTGTTACTCATTTTTGATTAGGTTCTTATTCCCCACTTTATTGTCCCTTAATCACTTTTCCCTCCTGAGCTGTAGATTATTACGCAAAGTGTGATTTTGGCAGTGATTTGCCAGCATCCTGCGATTGGACCTCTGAGGGACCCATCAGCACTCAGACGGCAACAGGTAATTATACTGCAGAGACGGAATTGCTGCAGAAACAGTTGCTGCTTTGTGTTTACCACCAATCCATTCACCTGCAGTTAACAGGTTTCTAACAGCATGTAGAGCTTCTTTAACTCCTCATTCCTCCAATTATGTTCTTCAACTTTCAAGTACACTATGAACCACATTCAAGCACTTTTGTGAATACTTGGCATCACGGTACACTGTAAGAATTCACAAAACTCAAAGTTCAGAGTCTAACTTGTGGCGCATGTTGTCTGAGTCTGCAAGTAGGTAATTTGATAATTATTTATGGCTGCATGCTATTAGAGGTCAGTCTATGAAGTATATGATATAAAGAGCATATGTTACTAATACAGGCTTTGCTTGTTCATTACAAACTCAATTTGTTTAGAGAACATAAACTTCATAGCAGTTAAGTTTTGTATGAAACTGTTATTTCAGCTTTGTACTACTTATAAGAACAGGGGCATGCTCAATGTATCAATATACATGTGTTAACCATAAACTGAGCGACTTTTGTTATTATAAAACTGTAAATCACAACCTTAGGAGAAATAATGTTCACAGAAAATAAAAACGGACAATATTAACATTATTTCAGAAGCTCTCCAGCAAATCCCTTAAATGTATACTTGTTTTTCCTTTTTGTCTGTGTGCTACAGAGGAAACTTCTTTCCATCCTGAGAATCCATCTGGTGCATTTCGTCTCAAGAGTGGATTTCTTAAGATCTCGGAAGACTCCTGTTTGGAGTTCTGGTACCATAGACCTAACAGGAAGAGTTCTGAACTCAGAGTTTTGCTAGTGGATGACATTCAGCAGACACTGATTTGGACCTCAGAGACGTCTAGCAGTGGAGACTGGAGACAAGTCTTCATCCCTCTGACGAAGCAATCTGACAGCGACAACTTACAGGTACAGAACAGCAATTTAAATATTCATATTTAGGTTTTGGGCATCTTTATGGTGAGAGATAGCAGAAAATATTATTTTCTTACTAGTTATTTTTCATTAGTTAGACAGACAGACAAATCTTTGAAAATAATGAGCACAAATGTAATTGTAGGCATTTAAAAACATTTGTGTCTCAAGTGATGAAACTTAATTGTGTTCTCTGGCAGGTTGTTTTTGAGCTAATAAAAGGTCTGCATGGCGATGAAGCAACTGCCTTTGATAGAATAGGAATTCGGAAGGGACAATGTGGTGAGTGACATGTGATTATCATTATGTTGACCTAGTACATCACTTACCAATACACAAACATATTCAGGCTAAATTCACCACATTTACTGTCCTTTAAGTAAAATAGTAGTAAAATGTTAATATATCATCTATAGGGCCACAATGTCAGCGAGGAGGCATATTTTGGACTAATAAAAGCACTCGGTGCACTTGCACTGATGAGCAACTCATCTGTTCTCACATCTCTTGGTCCAACAACACTTTTGGCACCTGCTATGTGGCCTCTGACCCACACTACACTACTTTTGATGGGGTCAGCTTACAATTTGAGGGTCCCTGTACCTACGTCTTGTCAAAGGTGTGCGATGAGTCAGGGTTGCTTCCGAAGTTCACAGTGGAGGTGCAAAATGAAAATAAAGGGGACTCGCACGTATCCTCCATTCAGCAAGTGAACATCATTGTACACGGTCTGAGAGTGACCATGATGAGGACAGAGAGAAGAAAAGTCATGGTGAGCAATCAACCACAATTTATGATGATTAGATATAACATTTGTCTTTCATCTTAAGCAATAGTTTACACTTACTGAAAATGTCCTCACTCAGGCAATCAAAAATGTAGAGGAGTTTGTTTGTTCATCAGGTCATATTTGGAGAACTTTAGCATTACATCACTTGCTCACTAATGGATTCTTTGCAGTGAATGGGTGCAGTTAGAATGAGAGTCCATGGGATGGATTTATTATAAACACACAGTGTTTCACTTCACTTCACAAGTGCCAATTGATGGATTTGACGGCACCCATTCACTGCAGGGGATCCACTGGACTACATTTTGGATGGCCTGAAGGTGAGCAAATTTCCATTTTTTTGTGTTAACCACTCCTTCAACCATTTTCCATTATTGCCCTAATCAGGTTAATGGGATTTGGAATAATCTCCCTCTACTCCTGGAAGGAAACAGAGTTACGGTTAATGCCCAGAGAAATGCTTTGGTACTCCAGACAGACTTCAAACTGTCCATCTTCTACATGCAATCCGGTTCCATTCAGGTGATCGTCCCTAGCCATTACTCAAACAGAATCTGTGGCATGTGTGGCAACTTTAACCATGAGACAGAAGATGACTTCAAGATCCCAGAAGGGTCACTGGTGCAGGACAGGCATGTTTTAGGTCAGAGCATGTGTGAGGAGCCCTCCCTGCCAAGGGTCTGTACAGACGCAGAGGAGCAGCAGTACGCCAGCGAGGCTTACTGTGGCATGCTAACATCCAGACAAGGGCCCTTCTCAATGTGCTCATCTGTTCTGAATGCAGATAGTTTCTTCCAAAGCTGCATGTTTGATATGTGTTCAACTCAAGGAGATCCTGATGCCCTCTGCAATGCGATTGAGGCTTTTGATGCCACCTGCAACGAAGTTGGAATCTCTGTTCTGGCATGGAGGAACTCAACATTCTGTCGTATGTACTTAGCATATATATACATACATATATATATATATATATATATATATATATATATATATATATATATATATATATCCCACAATGGAAATGTATAAGGCTTTTTTTTTTGCCATGATTTATTCAGTTTAAAAAAAAAAAGTTTATTATTTGATCTGTAAAGTTGTCATTTTAAGTGGACTTCAAAATGTGAATGAATATTTCATTATGCATTACTGATGCAATACCTGATTTACCAAAATTATGGTTGATTCTGATAAGCCAGTCATTTATTTTGGGTGATGGCCGATAATTAGCCAATATTGTAAATTAATTTATTTTAATAAATTATGCATTTAGGAATTTAGGCATCACATTCTGATGTACAATACATAATATAGACACATATTCCTTTTGAAATTTACTATAGAAAAAGGTATAATATTCAAATTAAAATAAATAAGTACTCATAAACAAGAGAAGGGAATGCTGATAAGTGCTGATTTTTCCTTTAACAACTCCAGTTAGAACCCCAATTATTATTCAGACTCTAGCAGTCTGTCACAGTTTTATAACTGAATGAACTGAAAATATTTTTACACTCGTAGCAACATTAAAGACATTAGACTGGAACTCTATAAAAATGCATCGGACCTTGGATATAAGTTTAAAGCCTTAGTTTCTAATTTCCATCCAAAACTATCAAACAACAGAGACAAGTAATTAAAGTATTTCCAGTATTATTAGGTTAATCATGAATATAAATTAAGGCCTCTCTGTAATCAGGAGTCCAGTCTCCTCCTAACGACCCACACAGAAGTACTAGACATAGTCACTGGTTATTAATTAATCATCTCCCACATTTTCACCAGCTGGCACGTAACTTTCCATTACAAACCACAAATGTACTTACTATTTATGTTTAACTCTCTGGGTTTCTGTTTTAGCTGTGGCATGTGGCCTACACAGCCACTATAACGCCTGTGCCAGCGGCTGCCCTAAGACCTGCTCCAGCCAGGACGGTACAGGGTCTTGTGGGATATGTGAGGAACGCTGTGAGTGTGACGATGGCTTCATGCTCAGCGGAGGATCATGTGTGCTAGCTAAAGACTGTGGATGTTGGGCTAATGGACAGCATTCTCCGGTACAGCAGCTTAGCCTTCTTATTGTTATCCTCACATCATTATTTATATCTATCTAGCTACACACACACACACACACACACACACACACATATATTATATATTATTATATTATTTAGTATAGTTTCACATAAATAAAGTCAGACCATTCTGTTTTTGCTTCAAATTTTTAAGCAAACTCATACTGCATCTTTGTTTGGATCATGATTAAAATACAATAGTTGCCTCTAATTTGAAATGGAAAGAGCACAGACAACACCTTAATTTGATCATATTAGGAGATTTATTTTACTTGTGTAACTTACTCAATAGACTTGGGGTTTATTTAAAAATGTAAATGTAATCTTGTTATATTGCAATTTCACAAAGAAACGTGAAGCAATAGCCGAATAAAATGACACCTTTTCATTTACTGTATAATATCTGCAATTTCATTTTGTAAAAAAAAAAATTGTGAGTCAATTGAATCGTGAAATTGTGTGAATCGTATCGTAAGTTGAGTGAATCAATACGTCCCTAATGTACATAAATACACACACACACACACACACACACACACACATATCATGACTTGTAATCAGTTTTATTTATTTATTTATTACAAGTCAATGCAGAAATTTTGATTCCATTCAGTTTGGTCAGTGAAATGGAGTTTGAGCTCTTAATTTAACTTTAAAATTTACAAACATTTCTTTTCAGAATTTAAGTGTTATATATTAAATATATATATATATTATTATTATTATTATTTAAAAAATATATAATAATTCAATTAATTTAAAATATTAAAATGTTATGCATGTATATACAAACGATTCAGTCAAAGCACCAGTAAATAGAATAGAATGTTTGTTAATACATATTATATTTTACTAAAATTGTATATTTTAATCTTTCTCTTCCTGTCCTATCCAGATCAGAGAGACATTTATGAAGGGTGAATGTGAGCAACAGTGCCAGTGTTTGGGCAATGGGACCATCCAATGTTCACCTACAGCCTGCAAGTCAGACGAAGTGTGCATGGTTAAGGACGGGGTCTTGGGTTGCTTCCCATCCAACCCAGTGACATGCAGTGTCTACGGTGACCCACATTACATCACTTTCGATGGCAAGGCCTACACTTTCTGGGGCACCTGCAACTACACCATAGCAAAGACCTGTGGGCCAACTGAAACCCAGTTCACAATAACAGCACGAAATGAGGGACAGAACAACTCTGCAACTTCCTCCCTTAACTCTGTAGCTCTAGACATGGAAGGCCTACATATTGTCATCGGGAAGAACAAGCAGGTTTATGTGAGTATCTTGTTTTTGTCATTCATTTGGACTTAACTACACTGTCAATGTGCATACTGAGAAATGTATTTAGCTACACCACAAATATGCGATGCAAATATAAATATTTATTTATGGATTGATTGATTGATTAACTTTTTGAATCATATCATTGGAATACTATGAACACCTTCACGCATTTAAGAACTCAAAACTGCCCAGTCCAAAAAATATGCAAAAAATGACCAATTTCAGCAACCTTGTAACAGATAAATGGATCAACAAATGACCATCCAGATTTACACATCAATCTGGCGATTATACTTGTGATCAGAAAAACAATGGAAGAAATATTCCCAAAGAACAAGACAAGCAAATAAACTACTTTGTTAGTGTACATTGAGGGGATTTTTGTGATGCCTCCACAGTTTTCCATGTAACACTAATCTTCCATTATGTAACTAATCAATCATGATATATATGGGTAGTTCAAAAGAAGAAATGCGTGCAGGAGCTGCCATCTGAAATATATGACCCATAATTAGTGTTAACAGTAAGTAAAATGTTCATATTTTAAAAGGAAGTGATAAGATATGTGTTTGATTATGACGCCACATGTTATCTTTCAGTGATAACATTTGAGGAGTGTCCTGATAGTCACTTCTGCTTCATATAATTAGGCCTCTGGCAATGATATATAGCTGCAATAATACTTCAGATCAAATTGCATTTTTTTTTAAAGCAGCAATTTTTTTAAACAATTTTTAAACAAAGCATTCATCATGTCATCAGTAAGTGACACTCTCTGGACCTAAGCACATTTTTTCATGACCAGCAATGATTAGAATTATAATCAAATACACAACTTACTCCAGTTATTTTTACTACAATACAAATGTCAATTTGGCATCAGCTGCCAGAAACATAGAAAATAAAATGACAAAGATTCTGAAAGCATTGGTTTGAAGGAGATTACACTAGGCAAACTACAATAAAGTATTACATTAAAGTGAACTTAAAATAAGCTACAAGTAATGTAAATGTAAAGATGGACATAAACACAAAAACAAAAAATTAACGAAGTGTAAAAAATCTGCCTACTTCATGCTGATTAATTAATTAACATAAAAATAAGATAATAAAATACATGCAATCGTTAAGTCGTAACGGTCCTCAATCTTCGCCTCATTTTCTTGGAAGGCCTGATGAGATAGACTCGAAAGTCCCTTACCTTCACTCATTGTTTGTTTTGTTTTGTTTTTTCACTCCAGGCAAACGGTAGTGAAGTTCGTCTCCCTGCGAAGTTTGGTTCCTCTGTGTCTGTGTTTCAGTCGGGACCTTACGCTCAGGTTAATACAAACTTCGGACTGAGGCTGCTGTTTGGAAACGCCAGGCTGTTCGTCCAGGTGGATGAGCGCTACAGAGGAGTGTTGTGCGGCCTGTGCGGGACCTACTCCGGAAGTCAGTTTGACGATTTTCTGAAACCCGACGGCAACACAGTAGCGAATTCGCACGAGTTCGCCAGCAGCTGGAATACCAACGACAGCGACTGGCCGTAAGAGCTCGGACTCCTCACAGAAATTATAGTAATTCCTAAAATATTCAGTTGAATTGATTGACCGACCATTTATATTGTATTGCGCAATTACACTGACAGATGTTGCACTTGACAGATTTGTTTACTCAACGTTCAGACAAACACATACACAAAAAATACTCAAGATAGTAACTCGTGGCCTCAAGATAGTGAAGTGTCTGACACATGGACCCTTTGTTATTACACTGGACCCTGTACTGTAGTGCAATGTAATACTTCACAGTCTGTGCAATATTCTCTGTTTTAATATTCAGTGTAATATAGTTTGCTGCAGTTCTGCTTCTATTTATTTACTAGAACTGTTCATCACAATCAATTCAATTCTGTTAATACAGTAATGTACTGTACATCTTTACTGAGGCTGCATTTGCATAGTCCTTTATAATTCTTCTTCATATTTTTGAGGCCATCAGTTACTTATCTTGAGGCCACGAGTTACTTATCATGAGGCCACGAGTTAGTATCTTGAGGTCACAAGATAGTTCAATTTTTTTTTGTTTTTTTTTTTTTTTGACAAAGTGGGAACAGAAGGGCTCTGTATTCCATGATAGTTTTGTGAGATGAAGAGACTTAAAGTGAAGTTTTCAAATGAAATACCAATTCTCTCCAAATGACATTCACTCCTGCTCTTCTTGGCTTGTTAATGTAAGAAGTGCCGTTTCGTGAATGGATCATTATTGTGAGTCAGATTTTTTCAACGACTGATCATGTTCATAAAGATGTTTTGAGTGATTCATTCATGAATCATTCAAGGTTCATTCCCGAAACAACTTCAAGTCATTGACTCGGTGATCCAGTGTGGTAATCAAATGATAAAGTAACAGTATCTAATTAATCGAATGTGAAGTACAAAGAGGCAAAAAGTTAAACTATTAAAATGATGTGTTATTTTTTATCTATTATTAATGTATTAATCTATTATTAATCTATTTCTTATGATTAAAAACAACACTGTAATATCAAATAAATACATAATGTCCTGTTTGTTTGTTTTTTCAGTTGCAGTAATGGCTTTCGGGACCCCCCTAAGTGTCATCCAGACCTGGAGGATGAAGCATATACAAAGTGCAGTGAACTGTTTGAAGATGCTTTCAAAGAGTGCCACTGGTTTGTTCCGCCACAGATTTATGTCAGCAGCTGTGTTTTTGATTACTGTATTTCCAAAGGTGACAAAGCTAAGTTCTGCACCTCTTTGGAGGACTATGTGTCTGCTTGTGAAATAGCTCTGGTCTTTCTGCCAGACTGGAGGAATCACACCTTGTGTTGTAAGTGCTTCTGAAAAACATTATCATAAAATATTATAATATCATATTTGTATTATTCAGATGTCTTATTCAAATCTATTTTTTTTAGCCGAGATGTGTTTCAGTATATTCAATTTTTCCGTTTCCATACAGTTGCCAATCCACTGCCAACAGAGGACCCCACACCAACTAAACCATCTGAAAGTAAGCAATCTATCTTCTATCTGTCTGTCTGTCTGTCTTTTTTTCTGCTTTTATTTTAATTATTTTGTCAACACACAGGTTGTCCATGGAGCTGTAACTTTGACCAGGATGAATGTGGGTGGGAACAACTTATCCAAGACAGTTTTGATTGGACCAGATGGTCAGGATCAACGCCATCAAACTTTACTGGGCCATCCGGTGACCACACCACAGGAAGTAGGTTTGCTGGGCAAACTGGTTTATACAATCTGAAGTAGACTATGGGATTCTCATGGCACTCTGTGGAGCAGACTTACTTAAATACCTCAAAAAACTGAGTCGACTGCCTTATTCGTCTCTCTGACTCTCTGAATGTTTTATATAGGTGGCTATTACATGTATATTGAGGGGGATAGTGTGGTCCATGGCGACTCAGCCCGAATAATGAGTCCCGTCTGTCACACCTCCAGCAAGCAGTGTTTGAGTTTCTGGTTTCACATGTACGGCCTGGCAACTGCTATGTCACTCAACCTCTACATATTTGAGAACAGTCGTTTCATAAAAATATGGTCCAGAACCAACAACCATGGAAACAGATGGTACCAAGGCCAGGTTGAAATCAAACCACAACAGCCATTCCAGGTAAATTACTATATGTGTACATTGCAAGTACTGTGCAATGCATTGATGTCAATGAATTCAGAGGACAAAAGTGTAAGTGCTCTAGGCAGACATGTTATACATGATGGATGAGTGATTGTTTGTTGTTTCAGATCATCATAGAAGGCATCAGGGGCTCAGATCCTCGCTCAGATGTGTCCATAGACGATTTGACCATAATGCATGGTGCATGTGGCTGTAAGTGTTGTAGATATAAATGTGGCATGTTCTGTGACTAATTTCAGCTTTTTTTTTTTTTTTAAGCTTTGCTCATCTTAAAAATACTAGTTCACTACTTCAGACTCTCCTTCAGAAATGCTATTGTTAACTGAATATTTATTTATATTTAAAGTGTATTATATATATAATCGTTTTGAATATTTATGATTAAAAAGATCTCCAATTACTTTGATCTCAAAACATTGGCAGATTTGTCTGAAGAAGATGTGGACTTGACCACTCTGGGACCCCATCCATATACTCCAAACTTAATTGACCCCCATCCAAGTAAGACTTCCTGTAATAATATTAATGTACAAGTGATGTAAAACACTGTTCACAACACAATTTATTTTCATCACCTGTTGACTTATCAAGTGACATCAGATATTGACACAGTATTCGTAAGTCATTGTTCCTGTACATGCTTTTGTAGTTCAGACTGCAAAGAACATGAGTTTGATTGTCATGGGATGCATGAACTGATGAAATGTACAGTATATCTTCAATGCAATTGTGAATAAAAATATAAAGTTGATGGATAGTGAAAATTGGGAGTTATACACAAAAGGGGACAGGGATTTGGGAGATATCAGATATCACTTTATAGACCAATTTTAGTGTTTGCAAACACTAAAAGTCTATCGGATGGCAATATAACAGTTTTAACGCAGACTTCTGACTTTTTTCTTGCAATTCCGAAATTATATCTCACAACTCGTTATTCTCTCTTTTCAACTAGGCTCAGAATCATGAGTTAATAATCACACACCTCAGAATCGACAAACTCACAATTGTTGAGTCAAGGTAGGAAAGGAAATAAAAACTTGCATTTGCAAGAAAAAGATCAGAATTGTAATATAAAATAGGTAAATGTTATGCAAAATTGTTTAAAAAAACATAGTTTTTAATAGTATAACTGTAGGGCTCATACAATAATTTCCCTTATGTGAATATTATATAGATTTATTGTTTAAATCAAATGAATGCTTTAAAAGTAGGGTAATAACAGCAGGTTTCATCCAGATTTAAACGTTTGCGTTCAGCTTCAAATAGTGTCTTTGACAACAGTGTTAAATAAAAATTATTTATATTCCAATTCTGACACCCAAAAGCCAACAATATAATTGTTCTCTTATTTAATGGATTTTACCCTTTTCCCTCCACTGTTTTTCTGCCACCACAATGACTGCGCAGCTGTAAGTGACATAACTGTGATGTCCACTCCAAATTGGTCAATAGTTTTTGATGTTTAAAAATGCTCTCACATGCATCATCTTTGTGGATCAGAGTATGGTTAACTGCTTGGTATGATTATACGATTGCTTTCTTTTGACAGCTTGCAGAATAAACTGTGATTTTGAAAGCGACATCTGCAGTTGGACTCAGATGGTGACTGATGTTTTTGATTGGACAAGACACAGCGGCTCCACCCCCACTTCAATGACTGGTCCCTCCTCTGACCACACAACAGGAAGTAGGTTAATTTCCCAGATTATATAACATACTGGTCAAGTTCTTGACCATTTTCCAAATGTCTCCTTTTCCTTTTCCAGGTGGCTTTTATATGTACATTGAGGATGACAGTGTAACTCATGGTGACACAGCTCGTCTCCTCAGTGCAGAATGTGCTGACCCTCAACCTCAGTGTCTTCAGTTCTGGTACCACATGTATGGCTCCAGCTGGACCATGGGACTGAGTGTCTACCTGCTGCAATATGGCAATGTGGCCAAAGAGGTGTGGAGGAAGAGCGATGACCAGGGTAACATGTGGCATCTTGCACGGGTGGACCTGAGACCAGATGTTAAGTTTCAGGTCAGTAATTTATTTTAATTGAACACATTAGATATTAAACATACTAAAACATGTAAAGCAATCTTTTTTAAAAAAAAAACATGTTATTGTTCCATCAGGTGATCTTTGAGGGACGCAGAGGTAGCTCAGCCTTGTCAGATGTTGCCATTGATGACATTTCACTGCACAGAGGAGCCTGTAGCGGTATGTTTCTACTTTGATGCGGCCCTTAGTATAAGCAACCTAATGTGTTCAATAGTTGTAGATAAATTAAATACACATATCGTCTAACATTAGTACCAAAGCATGCCTGTGAAACCTATCTCTCTGTCTCTGCAGAGATCACGGTCTCTGACACGCATGGATATTCTGACAGCATTAGCAAAAATAGACGGAGGTAGAGAGCCTTTTATCATTTATTTATATATGCTGTATATATATATATATATATATATATATATATGCGTGTGTGTGTGTATACTGTATATGAATGTGTGATAATTTACTTACTGCATTAATTGCATAATATGGTATGATTATTAATTTATTAAAGGTCATGTATATATGTCAATTGTTTAAGAACCACTGATATTAGCTTGTTTTTTTTTTTTTACAAACATGATTGACATCTGTATTATTTGCTTTTTATCTTTGGTATGCAGGCGGTCCCAGCTGTTAAGGGAACGTTCCTGGGCTTGAGCCAGATACTTCTTCATATGAGGCAAACGATTAGCTGAAAGCACCTGTCATCTGTCAATATGGACCTCTTTGTTTTAGCAAGATCATTTGGTGTGTTAGTGTTGTTCACTTAGGAAGTAACTCTTATCACCTCTAACATAGTCATTTCATATTACACTTCATATTACATATTCATATTGCACCACAGAAAGATGTTAAAAGGTGTTTTTCTCTAGTGTCAGTGAAGTTTACACGTCTCCTTGCAGAGGAACCACATCACGTGAACTATGATAACGTTACATTAATGTTTGAAAAATGTCCACAAGATTTCCAAATACTTGTTTTAATTTTCAACAATTTACCTATTGTTTTATCATTTCAAAAACGAGTTAACTTCTTTTTGTCAAATTTTTTATGTATATGTATGTTAATTTTATGTCAGATATGTTTTTTCTTTCATTTAATAAACATTAATTTCATTCAGCAACTCCTTCTGAAGGTCCTGTTATTTCTGTAACTTTGTAACTTTATGATTCTGCACATTATTCAGATGTTACTAAATGTTTTCCAGCATTCCTGTCATCCCTTATGAAAAAGTAGTATACTTCAAGTTTATTTTATTAAGTATACTTTTCAAGTGTGTAGCAAGTATACAAATATCAGTGTTCTAGTAGTATACTTGTAAGTGTACAGTTTCAATACTCCTTGGGAAAAAATTGGCCATCTTTCTAGTATATAAAAGTGTACTTTTAAGTATACTTTAAGTATAACAGTAGCAACCTTTGAGTTCACTACTAGTTTACCTCTATGTTAGTAGTTTTATACTTCAAGTATACTCCTAAGTTTTCTTTAAGTGAATTTTACATCATACTTTAAGTGTACTACTATGTCCCTATTTAGGTTTTAATGTGTATACATTTTGTTACATGAATATCTGAACATACAAAACATCCAAAGAAAGAACAGAGTATCTGCTTGTAAATGAAAACATTTTATTCTAGCTTCATGCATTCTTTTTTTTAAACTTTAATGAGTTTAATCAAAATGTGGATGGAGTCGATCAACACCCCAAAGCTTGAGTGTAATTATTACCTCTTCATTGGTCGACATTTTATTCCATAACGTTACAGTTTTGATGCTGTTGAATGTCAGATGATAGTGTTATGTGTTAGTATCCGATGTTTCTTTTTTCTTCTTCACAATTTTTTTTTATTTTTTTGCAAAATCTGAACAGAAGATGTGTACTAGCGTCCTCTACCGTATAATAATGAAAACACAGATTCTAGGAGTACATGTATATCTCAAATATATCCGGAGGTGGTTCCAGAGTGGTGGCATTCGGTGGGGTAGGTAGAGGGATTGCTGTGAATAAAGTGTACTGAGGTATAGATTGCATATAAGGGTTAGAAGGAAGATATGGAGGGGCCATAACCGTTTGTGGTGGCAGCCTCATGCACTGATTAATGTTAGCCCCCTGGTGCTTGGGGAAGCCTGTAGGAAGAGGTAGAAGGAAAAGATGGAGGCCAGTAAGCTTGCGTTGCTGGCTGATGATACCCTACTTGGACATCTGCAGCGGGGGCTGCTGGCCATTGATAGGGAAAAAGAGTGAAGTGAGTGAAGTGACATTCAGCCAAGTATGGTTACCCATACTCAGAATTCGTGCTCTGCATTTAACCCATCCAAAGCGCACACACACAGAGCAGTGAACACACATACTGTGAATACACACCCGGAGCAGTGGGTAGCCATTTATGCTGCGGCACATGGGGAGCAGTTGGGGGTTCGCTGCCTTGCTAATGGGGCACCTAAGTCGTGGTATTGAGGGTGTAGAGAGCACTGTACATGCACTCCCCCCACCCACAATTCCTTCCGTCCCAAGACTCGAACTCACAACCTTTCGATTGCGAATCCGACTCTCTAACCATTAGGCCATGACTTCCCCAAAGAGTAGCAGAAGGGTAAGGGTAGCGTGGATGAGCTTGAGGAATTAGCGGACGCTGCCTCACGCTAGCGTCTGCAGCCGGACATAGAAGAAAGAGTGTGGGAAGGATAGGAGGTTGTAAAACCATGACAGTGGGCAATGCTGCATGTGGCACGGTAGTTGAAGGTGCCACAGTGATTGGTTGAGAAGAGGAAGGAGGTAATGCAGTGTGAGCAGCGGCCAAGTTTGGTGCGCGGCCCATGTTTACTTAAGGCCTGCTTTGTCTTGATGCATGACAGGAGCCAGAACTGGAAGAAGACCACATTAGAGAGACATGATAACTTTAAGTGTTGGGGGCTTTAGTTATCTTTTTGGATGTGGGTGAAATTACATTTTCCAGAGAGATACAGGTACAGATCATAAAGTTGAGCGAGAAAACTCAACTTCAGAGTTTGACAGCGCTTGTACCAATCCCGCAATGGTCCATTTCCCAATAGGAGGGAAGGATGATGAAGCCAAGGCATATGAAGATGTTAGGGATTGTGATGGTTGTCTCGATGGTGGAGGTGAACAGAGACTTTATGGCTTAGGTGTGTGAGTAGCTGGCCTTGAAGGCCTCCACCCGTGTGCCAAGGTGTGTGTGATCGGCGGTGGAAACAGGCTGAGGAGGAAGTGCCTTGGAACCGACAGAGAGAGCTGCATTTGAGCCGGAGGCTTGATCGAGATGTGCCTTAGAGCATGTGGTTTGCGATGGAGCGTCCAGCTCGTTTTTAGATGGGAAGAGCTCAAGTTTTTATATATTTTGGCAGTGGAATGAAGCTGGATGCCGGAAAACTGTAGCAGGACAGAGGTAGGTAGGCTGCAAATATATATATATATGTGTGTGTGTGTGTATTGTGCTAATCAGGATGGTTAGCTAACCGAGTTGCTACTGTGCCAAATTGATTGATTATCTGATCGTGCTCCTCCCTAACCTTGTTAATAAAACAATTTATTCAAATTTGAATCTGCGTATCCTCTGAGTTTTATAATTTCATCTGCTTGTGTACTTTGTTCAAGGAAAATATTTGGAATTATATACATAACACAAACCATTTTTGTGTTGCAATCTTTGTAGCAGAACTGTTTTCCTGCATTCCACTTAAAAAAAATTTTTTTTAGGTAAATTTTTTTCTGCCCTTGATGTCAAGTGTCAAAGCAAAAAATGCTTCTCCGGATGCCAGTAAGAAGAAGCGATTTAAAAATGATATATACAATCACAGGCCAATTTATTAGGTACACCTATTCAATTGCTTGGTAACACAAATCGCTAATCAGCCAATCACATGGCAGCAACTCAATGCATTTAGACATCTAGATGTGGTGAAGATGACTTGCTGAAGTTCAAACCGAGCATCAGAATGGGGAAGAAAGGTGATTTAAGTGACTTTGAATGTGGAATGGTATATATTGCACAATACATATATATATTGCATTTGTTGATTTCTACAGCAGTGTTCAATAGAAAAGTTTTCCTGCACTCTTCTTCTATTTGGAAGATTAGTATTTCACTTCAGACAGACAGGAAGTAACATGTTAAATGTTAAATTCCTCATCAGCCACAGATGAACCTGAATGACAAGATATATATAAAAAGCTAAATGTTTAAAACACGGGTCATACAAGGAAATTATGCTGGTGTCTGGGTGTGGATTTCAATAATGCTTTTCTTTAAAAACACTCAAACTACACTGTTCACACTCAGCTGAACTAAGATGAAGGTCTCAAGTGCTCACTGCTGGCTCTTTTTATTGTTCCTGGTCCAAAGTGACAGAAACCAGGTTTCAGGTAAGACCGACAATATGCTTCAGCAAAGAAAAATTTAATTCAAGAACTTAAACCATGTGCTCTATCATTTTGTGTTATTTTTGTGGGTTGTGTGTATGATAAGTATGTTTTTATTTGTATTAGTAGTAGAACAAAACAATTAAATCTATATATATATTTGTGTGTAAGAGTGTAACTTTCTGTTAACATTAGTGAGACAATACAGCAAACAAAAGATTTATAAGAGCTTAAAGCAAACCATTGATAGAAAAGTATGAAATCGAATCGATAAAGACTACAACTGTTTGGTTACCCACATTTTTCAAAATATCTTATTTTGTGTTCATTTACAGTAGATTTACATTTGGCAGACGCTTTTATCCAAAGCGACTTACAAATGAGAACAATGGAAGCAATCAAAATCAGCGAGAGAGCAATGATATGCAAGTGCTATAACAAGTCTCAGTTAGTGTTCAGTTGAAGAAATAAATTCATATAGGTTTGGAATAACATGGGAGTGAGAATATTATGACAACTTTAAATTTGGGGGAGAACTATCCAACATTTTGTGTTTTTTATTTTTTTTTGACACTGCTTATGTGTATGAGGAGTATATTTCGAAGGAAACAAATGCTTTTAAACAGCCTATTAAAAAAAAAAATTAATAGCACAAAACTATCAAATCTGGACATAGTTTTTTATGAATGAGAGCAGTGGATATTAAGATTGTGAAATGATGTAAAGTATTAATTTTAAGTTGTTTCATGTTAGACAGTCATACCATCAATCACAAGGTTAATGTCTGAAAAGATGAAATTATTTCTGTTTTTATTTTTTTTATGCAAATACAGTCATACATATTGTCAGGTCTACTTGTAGTTTTCAATTGATCAAAAACAAGGGGAAAATTTGCACATCAAATATTTCATTTTTTATGCAGTATTTTTAATATGTAAAAATTATGTCTTCAATAAACTCATAAATAAATTTATTTTCAATACAATCAAACTGTTAGCTGCAAATCTATCCAGGATTGTTCCAATTTGTATAATGCATTACCAGATGCAAAGAAATGTCAGACAAAGTAAAAACACGACCATTTGACACACTGCACTGTATATGACTAGATGGGGGAATGCAGCTGCAGAGCATCAGATCTGTGTTTCACAAAAGGAAAGCCCTAGAAAAGCAAAGGATGAACATCTTTGTTAAATGAGTGTTCTGTGTTCATGTCTTGTATCTTTCAGGTCAGTGTGCAGTACCCACAGTACTCTGCTGTTCTGGAACGAATAGCCAATGCAACCGTGGTGGGTGTTTTTGTGATGAGTTCTGCGTCACAAACAGGGACTGCTGTGCTGACTACAATCAGATATGCATTCAGGGTAAGAATGAACTAACTAAATAACTAGATGAATTAATGATAAACAAACTACAATCCAGCATCTGTTTATTCTTTTGTGACAAACCGGAATTAAAACATTCCTGAATATAAATAAATATTTCATATTTATTTCATATTCTTCATCAACAACCTTAGCACATTCTCCACCATCCTTTATATCACCTTCATCAACCACACTATCATATTAACTGTTCATCTTTATTAACCTCAATATCACAAACCTCACCAGGTTTATCTTCATCAACATCAACCTCACAACCATCTTCATCCTCCTTACCTACAACCAACCAATCACCAACATCATCACCAACCTCACAACCATCTTCATCCTCCCTGCCTACAACCAACCAATCACCAACATCACTATCTTCATCCTCCCTGCCTACAACCAACCAATCACCAACATCATCACCAACCTCACCACCATCTTCATCCTCCTTACCTACAACCAACCAATCACCAACATCACCATCTTCATCCTCCCTGCCTACAACCAACCAATCAACAACATCATCACCAACCTCACCTCCATCTTCATCCTCCCTGCCTACAACCAACCAATCACCAACATCACTATCTTCATCCTCCCTGCCTACAACCAACCAATCACCAACATCATCACCAACCTCACCACCATCTTCATCCTCCTTACCTACAACCAACCAATCACCAACATCACCATCTTCATCCTCCCTGCCTACAACCAACCAATCACCAACATCACCATCTTCATCCTCCTTACCTACAACCAACCAATCACCAACATCACCATCTTCATCCTCCCTGCCTACAACCAACCAATCACCAACCTCTGCATCCTCATCAACATCCCAGCAGAAAAGTAGATTATACCAGCTATCAAAAATGCTAAACTGCAAATATTGTTTGCATAGATATTGAATATATTTTCATTCTTTTATTTTCAGTTTATTAGAATAGAATAGAATAGAATAGAATAGAATAGAATATACAAAATAATGTAGATGATAAGATATAATGTCATCAAATTCCTTGGAGTAAATAAATAGCATACTTTCTATCTTTTCAGAAAACATCAGTGCAATCGTAGTCTTCCACATGCGTGTTAACTCAGGAGCCAATGAGGAGGCAATGCTGAAGGATGTCCAGGATGTAAGTGATTTTTTTTTTAAATAAATTTTCACTAGAATACTAATACTAATACTAATAACTGTTGTGACTTTTTTCCACTGTGCTTTTCACTAATCTTAGTGAGTTGAACTGTTAACACATTTACAGTAAGCATCAACAGAGTTAATCATTTAGTTCCTGTAACTGTAGATCATGTTGAAATGCAAAAAAATGAAATGTAGAATACAACAAGCATATTCTCTCCCCTCAGTTCCACGAGGTCAGCAATTTGAATTATATTTTAAAAAAGGTCTTGACTTGGTCTGAAAAGAGATGATTTCTGTCATTTGTTTATTTCATTTATTTTATCATATTTATTCAAGTAAGATACAAGTAACTGTAGCAATTGTTTTGGCTGTTACTTTGCACATTGTACATTTTGGTAAGTGAGAACTATGAGTATTATCTCTCTTTCTGGCTTTAGTTCATTCTCCACCTCGAGGACTTGATGAGGAGACAGCAATGTGAAGACTGCAGTCTGCGAGTGCTAAACATCAGCAAGAAATATCACTGATAACAGCAACTCAAATACATTAGAATGATTGAGAATCCCCAGTGTTTTAGTAGTTAATCATTATTACCTGATCTCCCTGGTGTGGAAATGATGTCACTAGATGGCACTAGATGACTAAACCTGTAAAGGAAATCATACAAGATTGTCTAATCACTATCTGACCTTCATTTTAATCTTAATACAGAGCTATTATAAATGTTGATTAATTTAGTATATTCTTATTTCAATTAGATTTATTTTAGCAATATATATTAGAATGTAATGATCTTGGGATGATTATATCATAAATGTTGTTTCAAAAGATAGGATCGATAGCATAATAATACAATAATTGCCTGTTTCTCAAATATTATTATTAGGAATCTTTATTTCCATAGCATAAAATTAGTATTAGTATACAATTAAATGACAACCAACTGATTTCCCACAAAAAAAGGAGAGTTTTAACATTAGGTCACTTTTATTGTCATAGGCCTTTTTGAATTCAAACACAAGTGTTGGAGTTTGTTGTTGTCCAATGTATTTAATAGTACAGCAGTATTAGCATATATCAAGCAGAAAATAATAACTGTAAAAGAAAAAAATATATATTTTGGACTTAATTTTAATTATCATTTGTTTAATAAAACTTTGTGAATGCCCTTTCATTTTTCTTTATATATGAAGATAATAATTATGATTCAAATTATTTTTATGGAAGTGTTCTGTGGAACAAAACCTTTAAAAATGCTTCGGACAAACAGGAAGTACTGGTAAATGTCAAATACCTCACTGTAAACACATGAACCTGGATGACAAGATAAAATGTAAAAAGATACACTCTCAAAACATGAGTTAGTAACAGGAATTTAAATCTACTTCTGCCAGTGGGGGTGTGTGTTTCACAAACGATCACCCAAACCACCATGTATAGGCACTCATGCCTGGCTTCTCTTACTGTTCCTAGTCCAAACTGACAGGAACCAGGTTCCAGGTAAGACGGATACTGAGCTTCATGTGCTTCACTCTGTGAGAAACTACAGCAAACTTGTATTATCTTATTTTGTACATTATTTTGAGCCATTTTTTGTGACGGTGTGTATGAGGATGATATAAAATGCTGCAAAAGTGGATTAATAAAAATACAAATGCTACAAAAGTTGATTAATTCCAATCATTTATACTTAACAATGAAATATATATATGTGTGTGTGTGTGTGTGTGTGTGTATGTGTGTGTGTGTGTGATTGCATTCAGGGGGTGCTCAATATTTTTAAAAAGCACTCATTTACAATACAAATACTAAATATTAATAAAATAGGTTAAATAAGAAATAAATTACTTAACAAAAAAAAGTATATTAGTCAATCAAACAATGCAAATATTGTTTTGTGTCTTCAGAAATGGTTTAAACTCCAGTAAATAATTGCCCTTTTAAACATAATCAGGGTGCAAATCTATCCAGGTGTGTGTTAGGTCTCAAATGACACATTACCACATCCAAAGTAACATCAGACAACAACATCAAAAAACATCTGACACCATCTGTTACACGTCTAGACGGAGGAATGTAGCTGTGTTGTGTCAGATCTGTAATTTAAAAAGGATAACCCTAGATACACATATTTGTGAAGTGAGCTTTCTATGTGTTCATGTATATTTCAGCCCTGTTTTCAGCACACACAATGCTCTACTGTACTGGCAGGAATGACGAATCAAGGCCATCAAGGATCATGTTTTTGTGATAAATTCTGCAAGTCTCTGCTGTCCTGACTACATTCAAACATGTATTATACATAAGACAAAATATACACCCTATACCAGCTCAACCATGCCTAAAAAAAAGACACATCCAGATCATTTCCATAAAAGACAATAAAAAAACAGCAATTCCAATTGTAAACTTAAGTAATTTGTAACTTACATAAAAAAGTCTTAAGCAACAAAAATCAGCACATAATTACTTGTACTTGAATGAATATTGTACAAACCAAAAGCTGCTGGAATTTATTTGTACTTTAATGTTTAATTTAATAAATAAAAATTCACACATTTTTACATCTGCATAAATTCTTTTTTATATTTACTGAACCTTTATCTTAGCATATTCTTCAACATCCTCATCTTCACCTTCATCAACCATCCCAGCACTTTCACCATCATCAGCTTTAGAAACCACACCAGCTTTATCTTCCTCATCATCTGCCCCACCACCATCATTTTCATCGTCTTACAATCAAGACCAACAACCTCACCACCGTCTTCTCCATCATCTTCACTTACCTCAGCAAACAAGACACACATAAATCAGAAAGCTAAACTGCATATTTTTATATAAATAGTTCCTTAAATAATATTTGCATTCAGCATTTGCTATAGTATCATTTATGCAAATACAGACTGCATACAAATTCAAATTATATATACATTTCACAGCAAAGTAACTCACTGATGTAAGGGTAAAAAATTTAAAATAGAAAAAATTTAATTTGCAAAACATGTTCCAATTAGGGATGTCAACGATTAATCGATGATCGATTAATTGTCGATAAGAGATGCAATCGATTAAGGCTATCGATGGTCGGTTAACCGATTCAATGTTGGGCTGCGTGCGGCTCATGCGCACTCAACACGTGCGAGCGGCTGTGAGTGACGGTTACGATATATAAAAGCATCATCATTCATTCACAATGTACAAATTAAGCTTTTAATGTGATTTAAACTTTAAAGTACATTAAAATAGAAACAACATAAAAGTTCTTCAACATTAAATGCAATAGAAATGTAGTTACTAATCATTTCATCAGATAACTGTTTTATATCGTGCGCTTTGCAGGGCTGCGGGACACAGTGACAGGACAGGTAGTCTATTCATTCCTACAACTTGTTAATTCATTCCTACGAATTATTAATGTGGCAATTGTCCATGTTTCATTAATTTTGTTCCCTAAATAACCCATGATTTAAGTGAAATAAGGGAACAAATTAATAAATCGAACGAATTCTTAATTCATGAAATCTTTAATTTCCCTTCCCATTTTTACCACAGTAAGAGATGCGAAAACCGTTATTAAAAGCGAAAGATAATAAAATAAACCTGGGAAAAAAGAGGGTTAGACTATGAAGATTTAGGAAAAGAAACAATGCCTAAATATACTGAATTTGTGGAAATTCGTGACCAACCGGCAAACCAGAACAAAGCCGCGTAAATGAAGACTATGGGGTCCAAAAGCATGGTCGCGATGTAACATCTCCAGTTAACCTATTATTCCTCTAATAAACAAAGCTTTTATACCACACTTGTCATAATCAGATCTTATCATTTCTAAATAAATAATTGCTGGATTCAAAACAGCGATTAATAGGCGCTGTGACCGACACATTCCTGGAGCATTCAGTTTAAATATACCGTAGTATACCGGTCCACTCTGCTGTTATGCCAAGGACGTTTTTGCTCATTTGAAGAGGATCATCTTTTCCGTCTGCGAATGCGTGTTACAAGCCTAGTTTACATTATAATTAATAGTTTAACATTCAAATACATTGCGAATATGGAAACATTTCGATTTGTGCCGAATGAGACATGAGCAATAACCTCCAAATAAATCTAGCCTAAGCCGCGCTCGCTCATCCTCGTCTGCACGCATGCACTGTCACGATCTAATGCGCTGTATGCCGGATTTTAAAAAATCTGACATTTTCTAGGACAGAATCCAGCAGGATCAAATTAATGTGAGCAACTGTGTTTTGGTGCAGCAGCGCCGATGTAGTTCACTTAATGTGCAGCGCAGTCACACGCGCTCCACATTTCGGATAATTTTATACAATAATGTCAGTTGAAAACATCGCAATTGTGCTTTAAAATACAACAACGAGCACCACAAAACCATTTAAAGAGGCGCGTTCAGCGTTCTCCGTGCGGGATTGGAAACTGTCAACAAAGTAAAATGACCTCAAAAGTATGGCGCGCTCTCTTCATTTTATCAAATGATCATAATCGCATCTATTCATTTTATAATCCTGCTACTAGCATTTTATTCAGACTAAAACCTCTTTAATTCAAGTGAGAAAGCGTTTTGTGTGTGTGTGTGGCTTTTGCACATCCTGTCATACCGCTGACTGCGTGCCTGCAATAGACACATTTTGCAGTATTATGGTTAACGATTAATCGATTAATTGATCGTTAATTTAAACGACGATCGATCATGGAAATAATCGAAATTTGACATCCCTAGTTCCAATAATTTAATTTAAAACTTAGACAAATCAGTTTTTAAAGTTTATATATTGTTTACATTTTATTGCTCAGTTCAATAGAATAGAACAGAATAGACACAGTATAATATGGAATTCTGGCTAAATTCAAAATGGTAGCTATATGATGCAGAATTTTCTTCGAATAAATATTTGTAAATATTTTTATTGTCTATAATTTTAAGAAAATACCAGGATGATGATCACAGTCTTCCACATGCGTGTTCGCTCCAGAGCCAATGAAGACGCAGTGCTAAAGGCTGTGCATGATGTAAGTGATTCCTAAAAATAATTTTCATTAGAGCACTGAAAACTAAGGTAGTACATAAATGACTATTTGCAATACATAACATGACTTTTGTAAATTAGTTTGTTTGCTTGGTAGTGTTATAAGACACAAGTTGCCAGATCAGGGTGCTGACCCACCAAAGACTGTCCGATTAGAGACGAAATGAAGATGCACTTTTCTGGGAATAACCCATTTATTGTCACCACTCAACAGATGGTTTGGTCGTGGTTGTGGTTTTTTTTGCATTCACACACAACACTTTGTCCAAAAGGCGATCTTTAAACAGTCCAGAAACAATGATAATGAAGAAACTTAAGGCTTCGACCTGTATCCCCCTGCACTGATCTTCAGTCACTGTGAGGGCGGGGGGAATCACGTGGTCAAGGTTTCTGGACGCTAATTCGCTCAGGTGAAGTGGTCTGTGTATATACATGTCTCAACATGTAGAAGGAGAGATTTAAATACAGTTAGAAAAATAGAAACCCATAGCCTTTTTTACAGCCGCCCCCAGATTTCCATAAGGAAATATGTACTTATACGAAAAGGCTTATTTTATTGGTTGGATTTACAATTACTTGAATCAGGAATGGCAGGTAATTGTATAAGGCGTGCGACTGGTCTAGTGTAAGCCCTATCTCCCACTTGAACTTTGGCTGTCCTCACTCTGGTGTCAGCTCCAGGGTATACTTCTGACACCTTCCCTACGGGCCAGAGAGCTCTGGGTAGCTGCGGGTCAATGATCAGCACCGCAGTGCCAACCTGGATGTCTGGAGTATCCCTTTGCCATTTTTGACGACCTTGAAGACCAGGGAGGTAGAATTTGACATAATGTCTCCAAAATTGGTCCGCAAGAATTTGGCTGTGGCGCCATCGACGCCGACTGATCAGTTCCGACTGTGGGTATACTGTCAGGGGGAGTGATGCATCCGGCCGCCCCATTAGAAAGCAATTTGGAGTAATAGGGTCAGGATCTGAAGCATTACATGATGTATATCCCAGTGGTTTGGAATTCAAAATTCCCTCAATCTCTACCAGCACGGTTTGAAGAACCTCAAAGGTTACTGATTGAGTTCCTAGAGTAACCATCAGTGCGTTTTTCAAAGAGCGAATTTCTCGCTCCCAACAGCCTCCAAAGTGTGGTGAATTTGGTGGATTGAATTGGAATTTGATCTGCTGTTTGGCCAATTGTCTCTGCAGATCTGGGCCAAGAGCTGTAAAGGCTTCCCTTAGCTCTCTCTCACCTCCTCTGAAGTTCGTGCCTTGGTCTGACAGAAGTTCATGGGGTTTTCCCCGTCTAGCTGTGAACCGCCTGAGAGCCATAAGGAAGGAGTCAGTTTCCAGACTGTGGAGGATGTCGATGTAGACTGCTCTAGTGGTGAGGCATTTGAATATTATTCCCCATTTCTTCTCACTGCGCCGACCTGTTCTAATAGTGTAAGGACCGAAGCAGTCCACGCCAGTGGAGTAAAAGGCGGGCTTGAAAAGACGCAGTCTTGCTGGGGGAAGGTCCGCCATTTTAGGCACCTCTGGTTTGTTCCTCCATCTCTGACACTGCACACACTCTTGTTGCAAACGCTTGATAGCCTCTCTTCCACGCAGAACCCAGTACTTACGGCGGAGTTCAGCGAACACCCTCTCAGGTCCTGGATGACAGAGTTTAGAATCACAATTTTGGATGATAAGTTTCGTGATTGGGTGTCTTGGATCCAGTACAATAGGGTGCATGTTGTTGGGCTCCAGGTAGGGACTATGTCGTAAACGTCCACCGACTCGGATTAATTGGGATTCTCCATCAAGTTCTGGGGCTAATGCTCTTAGTCTGCTGTTGCACGCAAGTGGTTTACCAGTCCTCAGTTGCTCTAAGTCTGATGGAAAACATTCCTGCTGTGCTTGCTGCAGAACACTAATCTCAGCTCTTCTGTAGTCACTAGCTGTGGGATTACTATCAGTAGACCCTTGAAGAGCTATGGACTCGATTAGCTCCTCGAGAGTCTTAAACTGACTGAAATCAGAATATGTGAAACATACTAGAGTGCAGGTACCAACCTTACGAAGCTCATTATTGTCTAGCTCCTTTGAAGTGGGGCATTCCGGCCACAGATTAGGTGGATTTTTCAGGAAGAGTGGTCCTTGGTACCAGTGACTTTCTGGGCCAAGCTCACAAAGACTCCTTCCCCGAGTGATGTCATCAGCTGGATTGTTTGCGGAGGGTACATATCTCCAGCTGTGTTTCTCTGTGAGATCCTGGATCTCTGCAACCCGAGTCCCCACAAATACTTTGAACCGGCATGAATCGGATTGTAACCATGTGAGGACGGTGGTAGAGTCAGTCCACAAGATCGTTTGGCGTATGGGTAGGTTCAACTCGGTTTGGAGTACTTTGGCAAGTTGAGCTCCAGTCAGTGCAGCGCATAATTCCAGTCGTGGAACAGACTGTTGTTTTTTTGGTGCTACACGGGATCTGGCTGTTAGGAAAGCCACCTCTGTTTGCCCATGTTGGTCCTCTGTTCGAAGATATGCCACGGAGCCATATGCACGTTCAGAGGCATCACAGAAAACATGAATGTCTCTTAGGCTCGTTGCTGTGTCTTTGATGGGGCTACAGTAACACCGAGGAAGAACAATATTTTGTAGGGCTGGTAGCTCCTCCTCCCACTTAGTCCAGGCTTGTAACAGATCTGCAGGCAAGTGTGGATCATCCCAATCCCGTTTTTTATCCCACAGATGTTGTACAATGATCTTGGCGCGAGTGGTATACGGGATGAGGTAACCTAACGGGTCGTACTGGCTGGCCAGCACTTTATATATGTTGCGCATGGTGGTCTCACAACTGTCCTTAGCACGGTATTTGTAGGAGAGTGTATCAGACTGATGGTTCCAGAGGAGCCCCAAGGTTGATTCATGGATGTCCGTACGGCCTTGCGAAATCCAGAGTTCTGCACTGTCTGATATAGTGTCGTGGGGCAGGTGACTTATCGTTGAAGGGGCATTGCTGGACCACTGCCTCAACTCAAAGCCTCCATCTGCCAGCAGGGTCCTGATTCTGTCAACAAAGCATTTTGCCTCTTCTGCTGAAGTGAAGCTTTGTAAGCAGTTATCTACATAAAAGGATTTCAGCACAGAATTACGGACATCATCTCCTGGCTGGCTATGATCAATGGCATGTTTCTGGAGTGCAAAGACGGCGCAGCAGGGGCTGCAAGTGGTGCCGAAAGGAAGGACTTGCCATTCGTACACACTGGGTAGTTCTTGTGCATTTAGGTCTCTCCAGAGGAAGCGCAATAGTGGTTTGTCTTCCGGGAGCAGCCTAACTTGGTGGAACATCCCCTTGATGTCACTGCTGACTGCCACGGAATGTTCCCTGAATCTGAGTAGCACCGCAAGTAGAGATGGCCCCAACACTGGTCCTGGGAGCAGAAGCTCATTGAGGTTTTGTCCATGATATTGGAACGAGCAGTTGAAAACTATCCTGTTTTTCCCATTGTGCTGCACCATGTGGTGTGGGATGTACCAGGAGCCAAATGTGTCTGTTACAGCATCTTGAGGTAAATTGTTAACATATCCTGCTTGTACCAGTTTTGCAATCTCTTTGGTATAAGTGGCTGCTTGCTGGGGATTTTTGGCTAGTCTCCTTTCAGTGGCCCTCAGCTGCGACAAGACGGCTTCTTTTGGTGCTTTAAGTTCAGGCATGTTCTTGACACGCAGGAGAGGGGTTGCATATCGTTTGACGCCCTCCACTTCAACCCTTACTGTCTTCCTTTCAAGAAGCTCCACTGCCTCTTGGTCCTGTTTGGATCTGAGACACATCTTTTCGTTACGCCAGGGTAGTAAGTCCATCTGCCATAATTTCTCTACTTGCCTGTAGAGATCAGCTTCCGGGAATGAGACTGCAGTAAAGAGACAGTGTTGTTCAGTCATGTCCTTCCGTAAGTGTTGGATCGGACCCTGTAATGTCCAGCCAAGTCGTGTCTTTATGGCAGCTGGTCCCCCTGGTGGTCCTAGCCTAACTGGTTCTACAGGAGTGATTAGATGGAGATAATCTGAACCAATGAGCAACACAGGACAGACCGCTTCAAAGTCATGCAGTGGAAGTCCTTTAAGGTGCTGATATCTCTCCCTCAGAGTCTTCACTGGGTGTGAATGTTCTGCTAAGCTTAACTGTTGAGCAGTGAAAGCACCTTTGATGTAATACCTTTTAGTCGGCTGAGCAATTGGTGAGATCACAAATGAGACTGCTGCTCCTCTGAGCACTTGTAGCTCCTGCCTGATTGTTCTGAGTGGGAGATCTTCAGGGTGACCTTTGAGGCCTAACTGCTGTGCTGCACTGTGAAGGAGGATAGTTCTTTCCGATCCATCATCCTGGATTGCGTATGCGTTCAACCTTTTCTTGCCATTTCTGAGAATCACTTTGCTGATTTTAAGTAGAACCTTCCTGCTGGTAGGCGGTTTATGAATCAGGAGAATCTCATTCATGGTATTGAATAGACAGCTGTTGGTATCAGCAGTTTCATCTTTAACAAACTTTGGATTCTCTGGCTTACCAACACTGATGTCATGCAGAACCATAAGGTGTCGACTGCTGCACTGTCTGCAGCGCATCTTCAGGTTACATTCTGCAGACTTGTGAGTTCTGCCACAACGCCAGCATCTATTATTGTCTTTGACCCAACTTTGTTTTTGCTCCTTAGTAAGCCGTTTGAAGTTGCTGCAGTTGTTAAGGGAGTGCTTACTGTTGTCACAGTAGGGGCAGTAGGGCCTCAGAGAACTGGTAGATGGTGGAGTAGATAGTGTAGACTCAGAATTCACCTTCTCAGTACCCAGAAAAATTGTGGTGCCTTTAGTGGCTGGCTTAGAGTCTCTGAAAGTCTCTCGTGTTCGTGTTGAGGGTCCTTTGCGTTGATTGCTTACGAACCTTGTAGTGTCCTCTTGAACTTCAATTTCGAACTCCAGCCATTCTGCAAGATCCAGAAGAGTAGGGATGGGTACACGATGTGGATGTGCAAACCTCCGAAACCCTGATCTCAGGTCGTGGGGAAGCTTTCCAAGCAGCCGAGACACATGAGAACCACATTGTAACTCGTGAGCGCCCTTCCTGCCTAACTGCTCTAGCATGCCAACTAGTGAACGGACTTTAAGAGCGAAAAGACGAAATGCCTTCTGATCTCCACTAGCTATGCTTGGGCCATCCATTAACTCGGCAATGCGCTGGAGAGCCAGTTGATGTGGCTGGCCATACTGTTGGTCTAAAGCGGCCATTGTTCTTGTGTAAGGATGTTGAGAATGACAGTATGAGTCAGCAATTAGTAAAGCCTCCTCTAACTTCAGATGGTCCATCAGTATCTGAAATTTGAATCTTTCTGTTGTATTAGCTGGGAGGACATTCTCCAGAGCAATTTTCAGCCGCGAGAACTCTCTTGGGTTGGGATGTATGAAGTCAGGGATCGTAGGAGTTGGACCTCGATACATCAGTTCTTGCTCAGGCGGAGGTGATGGAGTAAGTGAGCGGCATTGTATTTGTGGATGCCTGGCAGTGTCTTGAGAGTCCCTATATGGAGAATTAGATGGGTCCTCTCCATGGGAATATTGCACGTCGGATCTCTGACACGTTTGTGGCATATAATTGTAGGAGGCACTCTGTTTTGTAAGGGGGGCGGATACTGGAGTTGAGCTTTGAAACTTGTTTTGAGTCTGATGCTCCATTTGTAGCCTAATGCGTTGAGCTGGTACAGGTTTGCTTCCCATTTCCACAGAATGTGCCTGTGGCTGGACACGTGGTGCAGGTATAGGACGACTGGAGCTATGCTTCCTTGGAAGGGCAACAGGTGAAGGTGGCTGATTTCCTGGACGTTGTTGATCCATCTGAATTTGTAGCTGCTTCATCTGTTGCTTGAGCTGAGAAAGCTCCTTTATGTATTGGTCATTTGCATTCTGGAATGTGTTTCTTTCCTGCTGTATCATTTGCAGGGCTATGCGGAGATCCTTATTCTCTCTCCTTATGATCTCTGATGCAGAATCATACTCGTCACCAGACCACTGTAGCGGACTGTCTACTTCATAACCTGGTAACAATGGAGTAAAGCCACTTGCTCCTTCTTCTGCTTCGTCGCCTTCAGCCAGTCTGCTTGAATGTACGAGTGGTGACATGGGTTGTGTATCATGCTTAGGGAGGGTGAATCCAGTGAGATCATACTCATCATAACGTGCGGGAAGGACAGTTTTCCTCCTGACTCGCACAGTTGGCTCATCCTCTTCATGTTGTGACATCTTCTATCTCTTTGGCAAGTCCAGGCTCCGGCTCGAAGGACCATGTAAATTAGTTTGTTTGCTTGGTAGTGTTATAAGACACAAGTTGCCAGATCAGGGTGCTGACCCACCAAAGACTGTCCGATTAGAGACGAAATGAAGATGCACTTTTCTGGGAATAACCCATTTATTGTCACCACTCAACAGATGGTTTGGTCGTGGTTGTGGTTTTTTTTTGCATTCACACACAACACTTTGTCCAAAAGGCGATCTTTAAACAGTCCAGAAACAATGATAATGAAGAAACTTAAGGCTTCGACCTGTATCCCCCTGCACTGATCTTCAGTCACTGTGAGGGCGGGGGGAATCACGTGGTCAAGGTTTCTGGACGCTAATTCGCTCAGGTGAAGTGGTCTGTGTATATACATGTCTCAACATGTAGAAGGAGAGATTTAAATACAGTTAGAAAAATAGAAACCCATAGCCTTTTTTACAACTTTAAATATAATAACTTCATCTTTTAGAAAGGTGTATTCTGATGAAACTGATGCAGTGAGTCTTGAATTATTGTAAAACCATGTTCAGTATATGGCTGCCTCGGAATTGTTTACACTTTTAAACTTGTTGTTCTGCTCTACCTTTGACAGTGGTAGCAAATCATTTTAAGTTACATAAGCCATTGATATTTTGGTAAGGGATTTCAAAGAGAGGGGGTTTAAATGTAGATTAACATTAATAGTTTAACAACACATATAACACGGCCAACAAGCTCATTTTAGATACTGTGAGTATTATTATCTCGGTTTCTTTTCTGGCTTTAGTTCACTCCCTACCTTGAGGACTTGATGAGGAGACAACAATGTGAAGACTGCAGTCTGCGAGTGCTAAACATCAGCAAGAAACATCACTGACCATAACTTCAAATCATATTTACTATATCTGAGCAGCAGAACCTCAGTGAGAATAAGTAGTTAATGGTTTTGACCTGACCTTCCGCTTCTGCTCTCCCTCTCTCCACGTGTTTGATGAATCCTTCCTCCGCGCTGCGTGAACGGTGTCACTAGATGGCACTAGAGAGCCAGACCTGTGATTGAACTGCGCCTGATGCGCGTGACTCGCTTTCTCTGGGTGAACTGTTTTAGTGTTATAATCTATTTTATTATAAAGTTTCTGTATATCTTTGATACTATTACAACTAATCTCACTCAATCTAGTATAGCATTAGCATATAATAAAAATATCAATATTTTGTTGATATTTAAAACTAATAAAAAGCTACTGTCACACCGTTTAATTATCTATGATACGTTTGTTTTGACGTTGGTAAAAAAAAAAGTCTAAAGGTGATAACTGAACAAACAAGAACCCTAAACCCTTATTTTTTATATAATTACACACATTGCACTGCAGTTGCACAAAGGAGGCACTAAATGCAAAATACAGATTGTAGTGTGATGTTTGTGTGGCTACTGCTTTAACATTGTGCAACCATTATTTACAGGATATTCTTGAGTAAGATATAAATTTACTCACGGCCAAATACCACAAAAACTGTTTACATTTTTCAACTTTACTCAAAAAAAGAACATGGCCATGTGTCCTAATAGTTTTATACAGTTTAATAATTGTTGTATTTTTGGGCCAAAACAATGGTTTGATATTTCTGTTTCCCTTTCCTGT